>NC_057811.1:109403335-109403575 GCF_018294505.1 Triticum aestivum
TCTACCTCCTGGATATTCATTGTGATTATTTTCTTATAAGCCCTTTATTTGGTGTCGCTCAGATGCCCGACTGTGGCATGCTTGTTATTTGTTTACTTTATAAGCCCTTTATGTGGTGTCGCTCAGACGCCCGACTGTGGCATGCTTGTTATTTGTTTACTTTATAAGCCCTTTATGTGGTGTCGCTCAGACGCCCGACTGTGGCATGCTTGTTATTTGTTTCCTTTATAAGCCCTTTAT
>NC_057811.1:109403600-109535422 GCF_018294505.1 Triticum aestivum
TTTGTTTACTTTATAAGCCCTTTATGTGGTGTCGCTCAGACGCCCGACTGTGGCATGCTTGTTATTTGTTTACTTTATAAGCCCTTTATGTGGTGTCGCTCAGACGCCCGACTGTGGCATGCTTGTTATTTGTTTACTTTATAAGCCCTTTATGTGGTGTCGCTCAGACGCCCGACTGAGGCACGCTTTATGTTGTCGTCCTTTCTAGGCGTCGCTTCAGACACCCGATCGGTGCATTTTTTATTTCTATTCTCGGATTGCATATTCAGGTTTTATATGAACAACCTGCTTGCGAGCAACATGGGTTTTGATTTCATGACTGACGTTGTGATCATAGAATATTTCAGAGCATGATTATCGTTTGTTATATTATACCCGTGTTCATAATGTTTGCGAGTACATTCAAAGTACTCACTGGCTTGTCCCTGGCTATTGTCTTGGCCAGATTTCTTGCTTGCAGAGGAGCGTTGCGATGTCACCCCCGGAACCCACGCAATGGTGACAACAGCCTCGCGAAGATAGGAGTTAACCTGGTCAGCTGTTCCTGTGGGAAATGGAGTCCCATGGCCCCTGATGAACCAAAAACCGCTTCCGGCATCAACCACTAGAAACCAGTTGTTGTACTCATAGGCCAGAATGGTCTTGTACTACATATTATGTATTTTTCCTGGAGTTTCTGTATCAAGTTGGTGCCTCATCAGCTAACAGTAATCCTGGGGCTGGTGAGCGCAAGGGCCATTTTCTGGGAAATTGATATCCCGAAAATCCGGTCCTGACAAACTTGGTATCAGAGCCAGGCTGACCATTGGCTAATCCTATCTTAGCCAGGTCGAAGAACCTAGGTTAACCCACCCACCAGACCTTAACCTCACCACAACCAAGCTTATCCTACCTGATAGCCCCCACAGTGACCCCGACAGCTTTTGGCAGTCGGTGCCCAACCTATCAGACTAGCCCAGTAAGCTACACGCCCGTGATCGACACCTGAGTTTCCCCATTCGCAAGCGTGCGAAGGAAGACTCCGTTTTCTTTATATAAAGGGAACGTTTGCCCCAACCGACAATTAATATTGCCCCCACAACACGATATGTCATCCAACCCAGATGCTATACATGAGGCCACTCCGTGATCTTACCCAACATCCCTCACCTTGTGCACTGCCTTCACAGCCATTTGTTTTTCAGGTCGCACCTTGGGATTCATATAAAGACCCCAGATGCCACCCCGGGGGGATTTTATCAAAATAATTGTGGGATTTTGACCACAGTACCATGGGTTTTCCCCAGCCATCCTGGTACAATCTGTTCAAATCGAGGGTCACTCTCACCCCCTCGAAATATTGTATAGCCAGGCACACCCCGTAGGTAGACCCAAACCAAGACCCTACGGAAGTTCCCTTCATCGGGAAAATCCATACCCACTCCAACAATGGCAATTAAGATTGCTGCTTATGGAACGGTTAAGCATCTTCAGTTCATGGTACCCTATGCCAGTGAATGTGGCTATTTTGTTTTCCGAATAGTGCAGCAGCCAGAGAAACCACATCCTTTCCCTACACCTGAGTAGAGAAAAGTCCGACGCTAATTGAGCTGGTGCACTATGTCATCGCTCGAGAGCACTTGACCCAACAAGTGATGGGTTTTTCTCCAGACCCTTGCTGTGTAAGACCCTAGTCGCCATTAGCAGACCCCTGAGGGCCAGACTAAGAGAGATGCCTTTTGTGAGTCCCCCATCCGCTCCGAGTAGACGAGAGATATATCCCATTGGAAGGAATATTTTTCCTCGTAACATATAGCTTATTTCCTGAACCGTCAGCACCGCGGTTATATCCATTTGTGTATTGTTTGACTACTTGTTGTGATAACTGTGTTGTGCTTTAAAATTTTCTGTATTAGTATATTGCATAGGTTGAAGTTGTTTCTCGTGATAAAATAAAATCGATTGTTTTTAATTATAGCAAACTTCATAGTAAGGTTTTTCTTAAAAGACCACTGCGATGAAAAATGTTTTTCTCAATAAAAATAATTAATTTGCATGCCCTCGCGTTATACGACTCGCGAGACGCATACACTAAATACATGACCGCACGTTCTTCTATCACCTAATCGATTACCTTGCTAGTACACCACAACGGCACCTTAGTTAGCGATTCTACTGTGACCCCGTCCTATCACGTGTGTGGAGTAACCGCTTTCCATGTTACGATTATCGCATGGTACGAGCAATCTTTTTGCAAAATATGTCCTTAGCAAATCTCGAGGACGAGATTTTTCTTAAGAGGGGTAGTGTTGTAACACCCCAAAAATTTAACCATATTCTGTTTATTAAAATTTTGCTAAGAAAATAAATTTTCTTTTTTCTGGATTTATTTTTTATGTCAGAACCTCTCTTTTCTCCTAAGTTGTGGAGTTTTCACCCCAAGTGAAAACTTTCCAATTATTATTGGACTTGTTTACCCTCTCTAATAAAACAATTCTTTTATCAGTAGGGATTATTTATAATTATTTTTCCCTGAGCTGTATTTCTCTAAAATGGGTTTTCATAAGTTTTCGGGTCCCATTTGCACTGCAACCCTTTGATAAATTCATTTAAAAATCCCACCAAAATTTGGGGATGACATGTGATGTTCCTAGATCTTTTTTCTGCAAAAATACTCTTTAGTCATTTGGAGATTTTGAGCTTTTCCCCAAGTTTTCAAATCTGGTCCAGTTTGCACTTTTGCACTACAACCTATTTAAATATTTCTTTAAAACTTCCACCAAAATTAGGGGATGTTAGTAGGAGTATATTATTCAACTTTATGCAAAAACCCACTGGTGTTCTATGGAAAATTTGAGCAAAACATCCTCTTTTGCTCTCTGGTCCAGTTTGGCTTTTTCTACAGCAACTTTGATTTTTGTTGCTCTAATGCCCATAATATTTCTCCTGCTTATCAACCACCCTGCAAAACCCTTGAGTCCAGGAGAATGGACCTATTGGAGTATTTTCGGTCCATGCAATTATGCCTTTTACTTTTTGTCCAGAAATGGTTTTCCCAAAAACTTGCACTATCAAGTTTCTAGTCTTGACCAACTGACCTTACCACCCTCTTTTGCATCTAGAGAGACACTAGTCTGGAGAGTTTGGCCACCCCAAGAAATGCCTAGGTGCCCTTGGCATTTTGTCAAACACCTTATGTGCATGGTCAGATTTGACATAGCTTTTAGTTTGCACACTGGACCTGCTTGCTTTGCCTAACCACCATGTCCACTAAACTTCTATCTACCACTAACCTAGGCCTCTTTACTACCAGCAGCATTCGAGCTCTCTAGTATGCCCTAGCATTTGGCCGAACACCTCACGTGCGTGCTCTGGGCGTGCCCAGAGCGCACGTTTTGCACGCGCGCGCGCAACCGAGCCGCCGCGTTCACTCACCCCGCGCCCCTGGTCGTTGCTCGCCCGCAGAGCCGCGCCCGTCCTCATCCGCTCGCCAGAACCCTCCAAGCCCCCCTGGCGCCCTACAGCGCCGCCGTCAAGTCGGCCGTGGCAGCGAGCGGGCGGCCGCAGCAATCTCTGCCATGGGCGGCGCCGCCCGAGCCACAGCCGCGCGTCAGCTCGCCCCTGGGCAGCCCGAGCTTATCCAAGAGCGCGTCCGCTAGCGCCTCTCGCCGCCACGTCGTCCTGCAGGCTACAGAACGGCGGTTCACCGTCGAGCTTATCCCCGGCCGCCGCGGAACCAACCTACTCGCGCTATAAATAGGACCCCCGAGCTCGCCTAGGCCCTCAGGCAACCTCAAGCCAACCCTCGGGAGCTCCCCTAGCCCGCAATCGACGGAGGAAGGCCGCCTTCCCCATCTCCGGCAGGTTCGGCCGCCGCCACTCCCCGGCTCTGCTCGTCGCAACCAGATCCTCCCCCGTCCAACCAGTGCCACCATCCCCTTCCCCTCGATCTCGCGGAGCCACCCAACACCTCAAATTCGCTCGGGAGCCACCGTAGCCCAAACCCCCAAATCCTCCCGAAGCCACCTCCGCCGCGGAGCTCGCCGCCAGCGACTCCCTTCGCCCCCGCCAGCCTGTCGACCACCGGAGGACCGCCCTGTACTGGCGGATCCATCCCCGCCATCAGAACCCCGCGAGGAGCCTCCGTTCGCCGACGGCGATCGCCGGAGCTCCGCCTCCGTTCGGCCAGAAGAAAGGAAGGCGGGGACGACTGGTCAAACCTAACCAGTGGACCCAAGGGGCCCACTGTCAGTGACCCACGGGTCGGCCCGCGCGGGTTAAGTGGAGGCGTAAAGCCCGAAGTACGTGTCCTCCTCTCGAAAACGTATTTCGTCCGAAACATTTTCCTTTCTGTTTTATTTTAAAAACAGGATTTTGACTAAACTTTGACTGGCTATATCTTTTTAAATAAAACTCCAAATGAATTAATTCTTTTTCCTACCGCTCTCAAATTCCACCTAGTTTATTTTAAGATTTATTTAAAAAATATCTAGGACAACTTTTTGCGCTGTTTTTAAAGTATGTGTTAATTTGAATATTTTCAAAAATAGGATTTTTGAAGAAGGAAGCAACTTTCAAAAAGTGCACCCCCTTGCATACTCTTGAAGGCAAGCATTCTGAATCCTGGCATAATATTTTTGTGTGTTGTTTGATACGGTTACAACACCACCTTGACATGGAGCATTCGTTATTTTATGTGACGATACAATCATACGCATGAGTGCATAATGAAGATTCTTTGCTGTTAGAAATGGATATGCTTGTGATAGTAATCATCTTCGTATGCCTTTCATGCCTACCGGAAGGAAGCCGGGAAGGTCCCTGTCTTGGGTAGACACGAGCTTGTCCCTAGTTCCTCGTCGAGACGAGTGTGTCCGGTATGGCATGATGAGGTATGATGAGTGGTGATTCTATCTGTTAATTGAAATATATTTGTTATGCTAATCATACAGGGAATACTTGGACCTCCTGAGTCGGCCGTAGATCGAGTCTTGTTCCAGTAACCCCCATACTTGTTTCGTACTACCACTTGTCCCTGCCGCAGGTAGGGTACGGTTCAGTAAGTTGTCAACCCCTTCCTAGCACACACACCGTACAGAGAGGCCATGGTGGAAGATACCGGATGCATCCAGTAGGCATGCCACCTGGTCCGGGGGCATGGGTGTTTCCGGTTGGGACCGAGAGGGGGGCATCCCTTAGAGCGCGCGATATAAATTTGATCCCATGCTACGCGAGGTTGTAGCCTCCCCACTTAGAGTTTTGCTTAACAGGTGTCGTGGGTGATTCCAGACACCGGTAAGTTAGGCTGGTGTGTGCGGTCAGGTGTGTTTTCAATTAAAAGACCGTAGACGGAATTAGTCCCGATGGACTAAAGAAATCCGTTACTCGTGGGTAAAGAGTACACCCTCTGCAGAGGTTAAATCTATTCGAATAGCCGTGTCCATGGGTAAGGACTACAGTCTGAGATGGGTCAAGTGTCGGTCTTAGTGTCGGTCTTCGGAGGAGAAACTACTAAACCGGAACATGGATCATGACTTGTGACTTATGATGATTGTGATTATTATTATATTGGACTAACCCTTTTTATTACTCAAATTATTGAGTATCCCTGGGACGGTTCTACCTCCTGGATATTCATTGTGATTATTTTCTTATAAGCCCGTTATGTGGTGTCGCTCAGACGCCCGACTGTGGCGTGCTTGTTATTTGTTTACTTTTATAAGCCCTTTATGTGGTGTCGCTCAGACGCCCGACTGTGGCATGCCTGTTATTTGTTTACTTTATAAGCCCTTTAAGTGGTGTCGCTCAGACGCCCGACTGTGGCATGCTTGTTATTTGTTTACTTTATAAGCCCTTTATGTGGTGTCGCTCAGACGCCCGACTGTGGCATGCTTGTTATTTGTTTACTTTATAAGCCCTTTATGTGGTGTCGCTCAGACGCCCGACTGTGGCATGCTTGTTATTTGTTTACTTTATAAGCCCTTTATGTGGTGTCGCTCAGACGCCCGACTGAGGCACGCTTTCTGTTGTCGTCCTTTCGAGGCGTCGCTTCAGACACCCGATCGGTGCATTTTTTATTTCTATTCTCGGATTGCATATTCAGGTTTTATGAACAACCTGCTTGCGAGCAACATGGGTTTTGATTTCATGACTGATGTTGTGATCATAGAATATTTCAGAGCATGATTATCATTTGTTATATTATACCCGTGTTCATAATGTTTGTGAGTACATTCAAAGTACTCACTGGCTTGTCCCTGGCTATTATCTTGGCCAGATTTCTTGCTTGGAGAGGAGCGTTGCGATGTCACCCCCGGAACCCACGCAATGGTGACAACAGCCTCGCGAAGATAGGAGTTAACCTGGTCAGCTGTTCCTGTGGGAAATGGAGTCCCATGGCCCATGATGAACCACAAACCGCTTCCGGCATCAACCACTAGAAACCAGTTGTTGTACTTATAGGCCAGAATGGTCTTGTACTACATATTATGTATTTTGCTTGGAGTTTCTGTATCAAGTTGGTGCCTCATCAGCTAACAGTAATCCTGGGGCTGGTGAGCGCAAGGGCCATTTTCTGGGAAATTGATATCCCGAAAATCCGGTCCTGACACCCGTGATATGATACGCTCTTTCACACATAAACCTCCTTATATCTTCCTCAAAACAACCACCATACCTACCTATTATGGCATTTCCATAGCCATTCCGAGATATATTGCCATGCAACTTTCCACCATCCAGTTTATCATGACACGTTCATCATTGTCATATTGCTTAGCATGATCATGTAGTTGACATAGTATTTGTGGCAAAGCCACCGTTCATAATTCTTTCATACATGTCACTCTTGATTCATTGCATATCCCGGTACACCGCCGGAGGCATTCATATAGAGTCATACTTTGTTCTAGTATCGAGTTGTCATCCTTGAATTGTAAAAAATAGAAGTGTGATGATCATCATTTAATAGAGCATTGTCCCAAGAAAAAAAAGGAGAAATGCCAAATAAAAAAAAGAAGGCCAAAAAAAAGGGGCAATGCTATTATCCTTTTTCCACACTTGTGCTTCAAAGTAGCACCATAATCTTCATGATAGAGAGTCTCTTGTTTTGTCACTTTCATATACTAGTGGGAATTTTTCATTATAGAACTTGGCTTGTATATTCATACAATGGGCCTCCTCAAGTGCCCTAGGTCTTCGTGAGCAAGCAAGTTGGATGCACACCCACTTAGTTTCTTTTGTTGAGCTTTCATACATTTATAGCTCTAGTGCATCAGTTGCATGGCAATCCCTACTCCTTGCATTAACATCAATCGATGGGCATCTCCATAGCTCATTGATTAGCCTCGTTGATGTGAGACTTTCTCCTTTTTTGTCTTCTCCACATAACCCCCATCATCATATTCTATTCCACCCATAGTGCTATGTCCATGGCCCGCGCTCATGTATTGCGTGAAGGTTTCTAAAGTTTGAGATTACTAAAGTATGAAACAATTGCTTGGCTTGTCATCGGGGTTGTGCATGATGAGAGAATTCTTGTGTGACAAAAATGGAGCATGACTAAACTATATGATTTTGTAGGCATGAACTTTCTTTGGCCATGTTATTTTGAGAGGACATAATTGCTTAGTTAGTATACTTGAAGTATTATTATTTTTATGTCAATATGAACATTTATCTTGAATCTTTCGGGTCTGAATATTCATACCAAAATTAAGAAGAATTACATTGAAATTATGCCAAGTAGCACTCCGCATCAAAAATTATCTTTATTCTCATTTACCTACTCGAGGACGAGCAGGAATTAAGCTTCGGGATGCTTTATACGTCTCCAACGTATCTATAATTTTTTATTGCTCCATGCTATATTATCTACTGTTTTGGACAATATTGGGCTTTATTATTCACTTTTATATTATTTTTGGCACTAACCTATTAACCGGAGGCCCAGCCCAGAATTGTTGTTTTTTGCCTATTTCAGAGTTTCGCAGAAAAAGAATATCAAACGGAGTCCAAACGGAATGAAACCTTCGGGAGCGTGATTTTTGGAACGAACATGATCCAGGAGACTTTGACCCTACGTAAGAGAAGCTTCCAGGAGGCCACAAGGTAGGGGGGCGCGCCCTCCACCATCATGGGCCCCCTGTTGCTCCACCGACGTACTTCTTCCTCCTATATATACCTACGTACGGCCAAACGATCAGATACGGAGCCAAAAACCTAATTCCACCGCTGCAACCTTCTGTACCCACGAGATCCCATCTTGGGGCCTGTTCCGGAGCTCCGCCGGAGGGGGCATCCGTCACGGAGGGCTTCTACATCAACACCATAGCCTCTCCGATGAAGTGTGAGTAGTTTACCTCTGACCTTCGGGTCCATAGTTAGTAGCTAGATGGCTTCTTCTCTCTTTTTGGATCTCAATACAATGTTCTCCCCCTCTCTCGTGGAGATCTATTCGATGTAATCTTGTTTTTGCGGTGTGTTTGTTGAGACCGATGAATTGTGGGTTTATGATCAAGATTATCTATGAACAATATTTGAATCTTCTCTGAATTCTTTTATGTATGATTGGTTATCTCTGCAAGTCTCTTTGAATTATCAGTTTGGTTTGGCCTACTAGATTGATCTTTCTTGCAATGGGAGAAGTGCTTAGCTTTGGGTTCAATCTTGCGGTGTCCTTTCCCAGTGACAGTAGGGGCAGCAAGGCACGTATTGCATTGTTGCCATCTAGGATAACAAGATGGTTTTTTTTTATCATATTGCATGAATTTATCCCTTTACATCATGTCATCTTGCTTAAGGCGTTACTCTATTTCCATGAACTTAATACTCTAGATGCATGCTGGATAGCGGTCGATGAGTGGAGTAATAGTAGTAGATGCAGGCAGGAGTCGGTCTACTTGTCTCGGACGTGATGCCTATATACATGATCATACCTAGATACTCTCATAACTATGCTCAATTCTGTCAATTGCGCAACAGTAATTCGTTCACCCACCGTAAAATTCTTATGCTCTTGAGAGAAGCCACTAGTGAAACCTATGGCCCCCGGGTCTATCTTCATCGTATTAATCTTCCAACACTTAGTTATTTCCTTTGCTTTTTACTTTGCATCTTTATCATAAAAATACCAAAAATATTATCCTATCATATCTATGAGATCTCACTCTCGTAAGTGACCGTGAAGGGATTGACAACCCCTTATCGCGTTGGTTGCGAGGATTTATTTGTTTTGTGTACGTACGAGGGACTCGTGCGTAGCCTCCTACTGGATTGATACCTTGGTTCTCAAAAACTGAGGGAAATACTTACGCTACTTTGCTGCATCACCCTTTCCTCTTCAAGAGAAAACCAACGCAGTGCTCAAGAGGTAGCAGCTGGCTCCTTCCTGGGTTGACCCCTTGAAACGTGCCCGTCTCCTCGAGGTCTCCGTTGGGAATTTGCAGCCTCTTGATCACAACGGGCGAGATTAAGTTGAGACCGGCCCCGCCGTCAACCAGCATCTTGTTCACCTTAAGGTTGCGTATCGTTGGTGAGATCAACAACGGCAAGCACCCGACCGCAGTAGTGCGGTCAGGGTGGTCCTCGGCGTCAAAGATGATGGGCGTGCTAGACCACTTCAGCGGCTTCTGAGCGTCAAACGATGGCTCTGCTGCTGTGATCTCACGCGCCCACTGCTTGAGCTGGCGGTGAGAAGTGTCCAGCGAGGCGCCACCATCGACACACATGGCCTCCGTAGCCTTCTGAAATTCTTGCTCGCCGGACTCGTCATCCTCGTCATGATCATCGTCTTCCTGCTTCTTGTCACGGCCCTGAGCGGGCCTCTCTTGCTGGTTATCCTTGCCGCGGCGGCCTCCTTGGCCGCCATGCTTCTTGCCGGATCCTTCGGCACCATCCTGACCCTTCTCCTTGTCCAGCCTCTCATACTCGGCCTTTTTGCTTTTCGACAAGCAGCTCGATCTGTCGGCAGTTCTGGAGGTCGTGGCCCTTGGTGCGGTGGATCTTGCAATACTGCTTGTCGGAGCCTCCTGGCTTGTCAGCGGCTGCCAAGGCCCGGCAAGCGGCGCACCCGGCAATCTCCTTGCCGAGGTCGTCTGCCTTGACCTTCTTGGCGGTGCCGGTGTCGTCGGATCCCTCGATGGCAAGCACGGCCTTGCCCTTGCGTTTCCTGTTGCGACGTCGGCCCTTCTTCGTCGAGGCGGCGGTGTCTTCATCAGTAGAGTCGGTTTCGACGCCGGCGTCCTCACCGGGGTACTTCCTTCCCTCTTCAGCCCGGGCGCACCTATCGGCCAGAACATAAAGTTTGGCCACATCCTTAACCTTGTGCATCGCCAGCTCTTCATGCATCTTGCGATTGTGCATGTTCTGATGGAACACGCTAATCACGGCGGCCGGATGAACATCGGGGATGTTGTACTGCACCCGACTGAACCTCTGTATGTACTTGCGCAGGGTTTCCCCTTCCTTCTGGGGAATGATATGCAAATCACTGGCCTAGCCATGAGCTTGGTGGCCTCCAGTGAAGGCACCAACGAACTCATGGCATAGATCCGACCAAGAAGAAATGGAATCCGCCGGCAAGTGCATCAACCAAGACATAACGTTGGGCTTCAGTGCCAACGGGAAGTAATTGGCAAGTACCTTCTCGTCACGAGCCCCAGCAGCTTGCATTGCGATGGTGTAGATGCTGAGGAACTCCGACGGATGGGTCTTGCCGTTGTACTTCTCGCCGACGTCGGGCTTGAACGTGCGGTGGGACGGCCACTGGAACTGCCGCAGCTCACAGGTGAAGGCTGGGCAAGCCACCTTGTAAGGTAGGCCGCCGGAGCCCCCCGGTGCTGGGTGGTCCATAGAGGGCCCCGCCCGCTTATCTGACTGGTGGTGTGTATCGCGCCGGCGCTCAATGGTGGTTTGAGCGTCTTCACGGGCTCGCTCCTGAAGAACTTGGCGTTCGTCGCGGTGGGTCCGTGGGTCGGATGACGCTATGGAAATGTTATCACAAGCGTCATCACGATGGACCGACACCCGCGGTGGCTGGCGTGGAGGAGGAGAGTGCACTGTGGCTGCAGCTCCCCCGGTCCTTCCACCGCTGGCATGCGGTGGCTCGACGAAGCGCCGGCCCGAGGGCCCCGCCAGTCGCGGATCATCTTTGTTGGCGACGGCGACAAGGCTCCGGATGGTGGCTCTCAACTCGTCGAGCTTCTCCGCAGCAGGAGGGATGTCGAGGAGCAGCTGCGCGCGCGCCAAAGCTTCTGACGGCGTGGGTGGTGGCAAAAGCTGCGTGGACCGTGGCGCACTTCGACTTCTAACCACGTTAGAAGGAGGTCTATCACGGCCCAACGGCTGCGTGCCATTTTCGCCAGCACTTCGGCGGGCATGCTGGCCTCCTTCGTCCCGCAGATGATGCACAGGGCTCTTCCCACGGCGGTGTCCAGGGTCACCGGTGTGGTGACGCTGCTCGTCGCGCACACCATGGGAAGAGCGTGCCGTGGGCGCCGGGGTGGGCGTCTTGGAGGTCGCCGCGCCGCCCGTGGGTGGTACGGCGGCGACCCCGAAGGGCCCCGCGCCGCCTGCGGGGGGCCCAACTCCGTCTCTGGATTTTGCGGCGTGCGGCCCGTCGTCTTGCGCATGAACGACGCCGCTCACCAGGCTCTGACTGCTAGAGCGATGTTGGTGCTTGCGGGCCGTGCCTCGGGTCCTGTCCGCGACCGGCCCGCTACTCGCCCGCGCTGGTGCGGGCCGTCTGGCTCCCGACGAACCGACCGCCGTGGCTGCCTTCTTGGGAGCCATGGCGATGAAGAACCGATAGGCTAACTGCTAGACCGGATTTCCACAACTGCGCCCCCTACCTGGCGCGCCAAAGATGTCGGTGAGAACGAAACCTATGGGGTCACTGGATCCCTTCTACGGTCGGCGGGCCCGAGGTTGTGCAAAGAGCAGGTCTGACAGGAAGCACACGAGTCGTTTACCCAGGTTTAGGCTGCGAGGATGCGTAAAACCCTAGTCCGGCTTTGGTGGATGTATTCGAGTGTTCTTGTGTTCTTGAGCTAGCTACGGGGTGCAACTTGCCCAAAAGAGCTGAATCCCTCTCCTGGTCGCCTCGTGCCTCCTTTTATAGGCAAAAAGGGGTTGCCACAGTGGCGCACAAGAGGTGGAAAGGTGTACAGTGCGCGAGCTTATCGCCCGGCATTACGGGACAAAGCACATTAAATGCGCTACTGAGGTGTTCATTAGCTTTATCGGGGACGGGAACGAGGCCCATCCCGCCCATCGCCGCTTTACCTCACTTCGACACGCGCCCAGGCCAGCGATGTGTGTAGTGCCATGTAGGCAGGCAGGCTGCTGAGGTGGCGCGGTGGCAGGGCCTTCACGAAGATCTGCATGCCACCACGCAGGTGCTTGCTGAGTTGGCCTGGAAGCCGCATGTTGCCACGCAGGTGCCTGCCCAACTGGTTGGGCTGGCAGCTGCCCGCGAACGGCAGTGGAGTCTTGGCTGGCGCGGACCTGACAGTGGCCCCGCTGACGCCTTCGGCAAGGGTCTTGCCGGGGGCCCGGCAAGGGTCTTGCCATGGCGTTGCAGTCGTCCCCGGCAAGGCGCTTGCCGGGGTCTTGTGGATTCCCCCGGCTGGGATCCCGCCGAGGGTCGCCGTCTTCTGATCCTCATCTGATCTCGTGCGTTCATGATCTTGACAAAGATCTGCATGCCAGCACAGAGGCGCCTCCCGAGCCTTGGTTCCAATGTACTTGGTTGGGTTGGAACCCGTGGGCTCAAGGGTGGCTCGCTCTGTTGGTGTTTGGGCAAGTTGCCCCGGCAAGGCTCTTGCCGGGGCCGCGGAGGTCGCCCCGGCAAGGGTCTTGCCGGGGGAGTCCACCTCGCCCCTCAGCTCCTTGTGTCTCTGGTCTTGGCATTGCCTCTGGTCACCTTGTGCCTTTGGCTTCTCCTCGGCTTCCCTCCTCTGTCCTGCTAAGTGTGGCCATGGCGCGTGGCTCTGACTGCCCGTGCACAAGTAAAGGGGTCAAAAGGAGAGCCCCTACTTTTGTACACCGACAATGATCCAATATCATCACATAGCCTAAACCATGTCAATGCCTTTCCCTTCAATGATAAAGGGAAGACCTTCTTCTTGATAACATCCTCGGGCATACCTGCAAGCTTAAATAATCCACAAACTTCATCCACATAGAATAGGTGCATATCGGGATGTAATGTTCCATCTCCTGTAAAAGGATTAGCTAGCAGTTTCTCTATCATACCCGAAGGAATTTCAAAGTAACCATTTTCAGTAGGTTCAGTAGGTTGAGGAGCAACTCTTTGCTCTACTGGTCGGGGTGAAGATACCCCGAACAAGCCCCTCAAAGGATTATTTTCCATAGTAACAAGTGACAGTAAATTTCAGCACACTATATAAATATTTCCTTACCAAATTCCACCTACCAAAGGCGCTTCACTCCCCGGCAATGGCGCCAGAAAATAGTCTTGATGACCCACAAGTATAGGGGATCTATCATAGTCCTTTCGATAAGTAAGAGTGTCGAACCCAACGAGGAGCAGAAGGAAATGACAAGCAGTTTTCAGTAAGGTATTCTCTGCCAGCACTGAAATTATCGGTAACAGATAGTTTTGTGATAAGGTAATTCGTAACGGGTAACAAGTAACAAAAGTAAACGAGGTGCAGCAAGGTGGCCCAATCCTTTTTGTAGCAAAGGACAAGCCTGGACAAACTCTTATATAAAGGAAAGCGCTCCCGAGGACACATGGGAATTATCGTCAAGCTAGTTTTCATCATGCTCATATGATTCGTGTTTGTTACTTTGATAATTTGATATGTGGGTGGACCGGTGCTTGGGTACTGCCCTTCCTTGGACAAGCATCCCACTTATGATTAACTCCTCTCGCAAGCATCCGCAACTACGAAAGAAGAATTAAGGTAAACCTAACCATAGGATGAAACATATGGATCCAAATCTGCCCCTTACGAAGCAACGCATAAACTAGGGTTTAAGCTTCTGCCACTCTAGCAACCCATCATCTACTTATTACTTCCCAATGCCTTCCCCTAGGCCCAAACAATGGTGAAGTGTCATGTAGTCGACGTTCACATAACACCACTAGAGGAAAGACAACATACATCTCATCAAAATATCGGATGAATACCAAATTCACATGAATATTTATAACAAGACTTCTCTCATGTCCTAAGGAACAAAAGTAACTACTCACAAATAATATTCATGTTCATAATCAGAGGGGTATTCATGTGCATAAAGGATCTGAATATATAATCTTCCACCGAATAAACCAACTAGCGTCAACTACAAGGTGTAATCAACACTACTAGCAACCCACAGGTACCAATCTGAGGTTTTGAGACAAAGATCGGATACAAGAGATGAACTAGGGTTTGAGAGGAGATGATGCTGGTGAAGATGTTGATGGAGATTGACCCCCTCTCGATGAGAGGATCGATGGTGATGACGATGGTGATGATTTCCCCCTCGAGGAGGGATGTTTCCCCGGCAGAACAGCTCCGCCAGAGCCCTAGATTGGTTTCGCCAGGTTCCGCCTCGAGACGGCGGCGCTTCGTCCCGAAAGCTTCCTTCTTATTTTTTCCAGGGCAAAAGACACCTTATAACAGAAGATGGGCATTGGGGGGCTGCCAGGTGGCCCACGAGGCAGGGGGCACGCCCAGGGGGTAGGGCGCGCCCTCCACCCTCGTGGACAGTGGGTGGGCCCCCTTTGGTGCTTTCTTCGCCCAATATTTTTAATATATTCCAAAACTTACTTTTGTGGAGTTTCAGGACTTTTGGAGTTGTGCAGAATAGGTCTCTAATATTTGCTCCTTTTCCAGTCCAGAATTCCAGCTGCCGGCATTCTCCCTCTTCATGTAAACCTTGTAAAATAAGAGAGAAAAGGCATAAGTATTGTGACATAGTGTGTAGTAACAGCCCATAATGCAATAAATATCGATATAAAAGCATGATGCAAAATGGACGTATCAATGCACGTTTTTCTTTGGCGGAAACTTTGGGCTCTCTTTATAGTTCTTTGTGTGGATTGAGTATTATGAATATGAATTTTCTTTGGTGTTATTCTAGTACGAACTCTAGGATAGATCGAGCGGAAAAATAGTTGTGTGTTATTTTAGTACAAACTCTTGAATAGATCGAACAGAAAGAATAGCTTTGCGGTGGCCTCGTACCCTACAAACAATATCTATCTTTTGTTCTCCGCTAATAGGAACTCGGGAGTGATTCTTTATTGCACTTTGAGGGATAATCATATGATCCAACTATGTTAGCACTATTGAGAGATTGCACTAGCGAAAGTACGGACCCTAGGCCTCATTTTTAAGCATTGCAATACCGTTTTTGTGCCCGTTTACTAATTGCTACCTTGCTGTTTTTATTTATTCAGATTATAAAAATATATTTCTACCATCAATATTACACTTTTATCACCATCTCTTCGCCGAACTAGTGCACCTATACAATTTTCCATTGTATTGGGTGTGTTGGGGACACAGGAGATTTCTTGTATTTGGTTGCAGGGTCGTTGAGAGAGACCACCTTCATCCTACACCTCTCACGGATTGATAAACCTTAGGTCATCCACTTGAGGGAAAATTGCTACTGTCCTACAAAACTCTGCGCTTGGAGGCCCAACACGTGTCTACAAGAATAAAGTTGCGTAGTAGACATCATAGTCCCACAAGGAACATACAAGGATATCCATAGACATAGAATGAAATTCACACATGATGTTGTCCTTGAAAGCATTAGGTTACCCTGTCCCTCATCTTATCAATCAAGAGGGTTTGTGACTCCTTGAACTAGTGCAAGATGTGAAAGTTTATTGCACTTGTCCTTGCCAAGATGAATATGAGTGAAGTATATTGGCGGAGTCACCCTCAAGAACTCTCTAGTTCTTCTTCTTTGGGATCTACATCATCTTGATGGGAATCATTGGAGTTGTAGTCGTACTTGATGAAGTAGAACTTGATGTAGTCTTGGGAACCCACTTGACCAAGGCCTTAGGAGCTTCTTCAAATGCATTAATCTCCTATTGAAGCTTGTCCTTGCCTTTTAGCTTGTGGTCTTGTGGTGGAAGATCATCTTGAGCTTGTGTTCCCTTGAAAGAAGTGGGATCATACTTCTCTTGTTGAGGAACAGACTTCGTCTTGGGGTATTGATCTTCTTCCCACTCAACTCCATTGGCATTGAACTTGCGTTCAAAACCAACACCTTGATTCTTCCGGTGCCTTCCTTGCTTGCATACAATTTCCTCAAATTGCTTACTTCCGGCAAGGCTCTTGTACCTTTCTCTATAATTCCCTTCAATAAGCTATTTTCTTGCTCAAGTGTAACTTGGCTAAGAGAATCATTAGTGTAATCAAGAGAACTACTAGAAGCAACAATATTGGATTTAACATGATTATTGTTACTACTAGAAGAAGAATCTTTCTTGCTCTTGTTGCTAGATTTTACTTGTGGCATGTAAGTAGACAAGAGTAAACGCTTGGCAATGTAAGAAGAAGTTTTCTTACGAAGATCATCATTGATTGCTTTTAAGAACCCATGCTCTTGCTCTAGATTGAGCTTTTCAAAACATAGCTTCTCATGAGTCATTAAAAGCTCCCGATGATCCTCTAAGGAAGTTTCATGAGCTAACTTAAGAGTGTTTAGCTCTTTAGTTAGACGCTCAATCTCCTTCTTATCATCGTCATTCGTTTTATCTTGATTAGCATGATTAATAGAAATTTCATCATAGTTTTCATCACTAGAGTTGTCAACAAGTAAATCATCATCACCTAGCAAATCATCTTCATCACTATTGAAATCAACATACTCGGGGTGTGAAACCTTGGGGCCTTTAGCCATGAAGCATCTTCCAATCCCTTCATTTGGTGAATCAAATATGTCGTAGGAGTTGGATGATACAAGTGCAAGACTGGCAACACCTTCATCTTGAGTATATTCGGAGTCCGAGTGATAGCTTCTCTCGGAGTAGTTGTTTGGAGTCGGAACCGGATACCCACTCACCAACATGAGCTTGAAGTCTTCGTCTTGTGTAGATCTTTGATGACTTGTCCTTCCTTTCTGAATCCTTACTTCTGTGGGAGGGTCTTCATTCATAATGATCATATCTACTCCTTCTCTCTCTTGGTGGTGATTCCTCTCTTTTGCTTCTCCTTTTAGGTGAATCTTCTCTTCTCTTGCAGGGAGTCATACACTCACTAGAGTAGTGTCCGATTCTTCCACAATTGTAGCAATTGCGAGCATGACTAGAAGATCTTTTGTCATTGTAGGACCTTGACTTGGAACTTCTCTCTTTGCTTCTACTCTTGTAGAACTTGTTGAAGTTCTTCATCATTAGGCTGAATTCTTCATTGAAGGCTTGTTTCTCACTTGAAGTTGTAGGAGCATCACATGAAGCTTTATAAGCGCCACTAGACTTGTTGTGAAGCTCTTCCTTATCCTTGAGTGACATTTCATGAGCAACAATTCTACCAATGACTTCTGTTGGCTTGAGATCTTTGTAATTGGGCATCATTTGGATCAAGGTGCACACGGTATCATATTTTTCATCCAAGGCTCTTAGGATCTTCTTGATGATGAATCTGTTGGTCATCTCTTCACTTCCTAAGCCGGCAATCTCATTTGTGATGAGAGCAAGCCTAGAGTACATTTCAGCGACACCTTCACCATCCTTCATTTTGAACTTGTCAAGTTGACTTTGAAGCACATCCACTTTGGATTCCTTGACGGACTCGGTACCTTCATGCATATCAACCAAAGTATCCCAAATTTCCATTGCATTCTCAAGATGGCTGATTTTGTTGAATTCTTCGGGGCACAATCCATTGAAGAGGATATCGCAAGCTTGAGCATTGTATTACAACATCTTCAATTCTTCCGTGGTTGCTTCATGATCCGGTTCTCTTCCATCTTCGAAGAATTCACCTTGCAAACCAATACACACAATAGCCCAAACGGCAGGGTTATGTCCAAGAATATGCATTTTCATCTTATGCTTCCAACTAGCAAAATTAGTACCATCAAAGTAAGGACCTCTACGGTGGTAATTTCCCTCGCTAGACGCCATACTCTCCTAGGTTGTGAAACCAAGGCTATGATCACCAAAGCTATGGAAATCAAGGCAAATGGAGACCAAAGCTCTGATACCACTTGTAGGATCGAAAGTAGGTCTAGAGGGGGGTGATTAGACTACTTAACCATATAAAATCTAGCCTTTTCCAATTTAAGTATTGGCAGATTTTAACAACTTAGCACAAGTCAAGCAATCAACCTACACATGCAATTCTAAGAGTATAGTAGCGGAATGTAAAGCATTGCATATGAAGGTAAAGGGAAGGGTTTGGAGAAGGAAAATGCAATGTAGACACAGAGATTTTTGGCGTGGTTCCGATAGGTGGTGCTATCGTACGTCCACGTTGATGGAGACTTCAACCCACGAAGGGTAACGGTTGCGCGAGTCCACGGAGGGCTCCACCCACGAAGGGTCCATGAAGAAGCAACCTTGTCTATCCCACCATGGCCATCGCCCACGAAGTACTTGCCTCACTTGGGTAGGTCTTCACAAAGTAGGCGATCTCTTTGCCCTTACAAACTCCTTGGTTCAACTCCACAATCTTGATGGAGGCTCCCAAGTGACACCTAACCAATCTAGGAGACACCACTCTCAAAAAGGGAATAGATGGTGTGTTGATGATGAACTCCTTGCTCTTGTGCTTCAAATGATAGTCTCCCCAACACTCAACTCTCTCTCACAGATTTGGCTATGGTGGAAAGATGATTTGAGTGGAAAGCAACTTGGGGAAGGCTAGAGATCAAGATTCTTGTGGTTGGATTGGAATGTCTTGGTCTCAACACATGAGTAGGTGGTTCTCTCTCAGAAAATGAGTAGTGGAAGTGTAGGCACGTTCTGATGGCTCTCTCTTGAATAGAGAATGGGGGTGGAGGGTGATCCTTCTTCAACGTATCTGTAATTTTTGATCGTTCCATGCTGTTTTATTATCAATCTTGGATGTTTTATAATCATTTTATAGTCGTTTTATATCATTTTTGGTACTAACCTATTGACATAGTGCCAAGTGCCAGTTGCGGTTTTTTTCATGTTTTTTACATCGCAGGAAATCAATATCAAACGAAGTCCAAATGCCACGAAACTCCACGATGATTTTTTATGGGCTAGAAGGAAGGCAATGGGCCCTGGTTACACCTGGGGGGTGCCTCGAGCGGGGCACAACCCACCAAGGCACGCAAGGAGCCCCAGGCGCGCCCTGGTGGGTTCTATCCACCTCGGGTGCCCCCCGGACCGCCTCTTTGCTCTATAAATACCCAAATATTCTAGAAACCCTAGGGGAGTCGACGAAATATTCATCCAGCCGCCGCAGAGTCCAGAACCACCAGATCCAATCTAGACACCATCTCGGATGGGGTTCACCACCTCCATTGGTGCCTCTCCGATGATGCGTGAGTAGTTCTTTGTAGACCTTCGGGTCCATAGTTAGTAGCTAGATGGCTCTCTCTCTCTCTCTCTCTCTCGCTGATTCTCAATACAATGGTCTCTTGGAGATCCATATGATGTAACTCTTTTGTGGTGTGTTTGTTGGGATCTGATGAACTTTGAGTTTATGATCAGTCATTTCTTTTTATATCCATGAAAGTTATTTGAGTTTCTTTGATGTCTTATAGCCTCGTAATTCTTCTCCGATATTTGGGTTTTGTTTGGCCAACTTGATCTATTTATCTTGCAATGGGAAGAGGTGCCCGATAGTGGGTTCGATCTTACAGTGCTTGATTCAAGTGACAGAAGGCGAACCGACACGTATGTATCGTTGCTACTAAGGATAAAAAGACGAGATCTATATCTACCGCCATATAGATAAACAGATCTTGTCTACATCATGTCATCGTTCTTATTGCATTACTCCGTTTTTCCATGAACTTAATACACTAGATGCATGCTGGATAGCGTTCGATGTGTGGAGTAATAGTAGTAGATGCACGCAGGAGTCGGTCTACTAATCTTGGACGTGATGCCTATGTAATGATCATTGCCTGGATATTTTCATAATTATTTGAAGTTCTATCAATTGCCCAACAGTAATTTGTTTACCCACCGTTTGCTATTTTTCTCGAGAGAAGCCACTAGTGAAACCTATGGCCCCCGGGTCTTCTTCTTCATATATTTGCCTTGCGATCTACTTTTCCTTTGCATTTTTATTCAGATCTATTAAACCCAAAAATACAAAAATATCTTGATGCACTTTATTTTATTTGCATTCTATTATTTCAATCTATCACAATTTTCTCTCGCCACGTGCCTTCTGGCGCCGTTACCCAAAAGGGATTGACAACCCCTTTTACACGTCGAGTTGCGAGTGGCTGTTATTTGTGTGCAACGGCTGTTTACGTTTTGTTGCTTGGTTCTCCTACTGGTTCGATACCTTGGTTTCATTACTAAGGGAAATACCTACCGTTGTTGTGCTACATCATCCTCTCCTCTTGGGCGAAACACCGACGTAGTCTTAGCAAACATCATCAAGGGAATTTCTGGCGCCGTTGCCGGGGAGGATCTTCAACATAACCAAGTTCCTAATCACAAATCTCATCTCCTTGCAATTTACATTATTTTCCATTTGCCTCTCGTTTTCCTCTCCCCCACTTCACAAAAATTTGTCGTTTTATTCGCCACTCTTTTTCATTTGCCGTTTTCTTGTCAGATCTTTTGTTTGCCTGTGTTGCCATGGGCCTTCTATATGCTTGCATCTTCGCTTGCTAAAAATCTATTGATATGGATCCCCATCCACTTGCTAATCTTTTTAAAAGATCCAATCATGATGAACCAATTGCTAGTGAGTTGAGTGCACTAGATTATTTTTAGGAACTGTTTCTTGAGAATCATGAATCTGAAAATTGTGATGAAGAAATTTATGAAGTGATTCATGATAGCTCCTTGAATGAAAAACATGATTGCAATAATTTTACTATAAATTCTATTAATGTCAATTGTGCTAATAATATGCAAAATCCCAAGCTTGGGGATGCTTGTTTTGTCATGTCCGCTACTTATTGCAATGATCATGATTGGGGTGATAATGTTTCTTATGATCTTGAAAATTTATTTAAGCCTCATGATGAATATGTTTACGATAATATTGAAAGTGGGTTTGGAAGAGTGTCAACTTTAGCTAAAAATAATCCCACATATTTGGAGAGTGTTCAATCTTATGATTTTTTTTATGAAAGTGGGTTTGGAGAGGTCATGACTTTATTTGATGATAATCCCACTATTTTGGAAGAGTGTCAACTTTGCATGCATGTGGATCATAAAGAGAAAATTTTATATCATAGTTATATTATTGAATTTGATTATGATCCTACATATAATTATTATAAGAGAGGAAAATATGGTTGTAGAAATTTTCATGTTATTGAATTTCCTCTCGTTGTGTTGAGATTGTCAATGTTTCATTCCTCTCCTTTGCATATGCTAGATGTTTCTTGTCTTGATAATTTGTTTTCCTATAAAATTCCTATTCATAGGAAGTATGTTAGACTTAAATGTGTTTGTCACATGTTTCATGATGCTCTCTTTGTGTTTCAATTATTATCTTTTGTGTGAGCATCATGGAAATATTATGCCTAGCTAAGGGCGTAAAACTATAGCGCTTGTTGGGAGGCAACCCAATGAATAAAATTTATTTTTGCGTTTTGTTTTCTGTCCTTGAGTGTTAGCACAATTATGCTACTTTTATGATTGTGTTTTTTATGTTTTAATTAGTGTGTGTGCCAAGTAGAACCAATAGGATCTTCTTGGGTGATAGTTGTTTGAGCTTGCTGAAAAAGACAGAAACTTTGTGCTCACGAAAACAATTGTTAAAATTCACCAGAACGTGATAAAATGCTAATTTTGCAGTAGATCAATATACAAATTATCCAGGTTGTCCTAGTTTTTAAGAATTTTTGGAGTTCCAGAAGTATTCCAACAAATCAGATTGCTACAGACTGTTCTGTTTTGACATATTCTGTTTTCTTTGTGTTGTGTGCTTATTTTGTTGGCTCTATGGTTTTCTTTGATGATTTTTTGCCATAGAAAAGTTAGAATACAGTAGATATAATACAAAAAAAAAAAATAATTGGTTTGATACAGCACTTATAGTAGTGATTTATTTTTCTTACACTAACGGATCTCACGAAGGTTTTGTTGAGTTTTGTGTGATTGAAGTTTTCAAGTTTTGGGTTATCTTACGATGGATGAAGGAAGGATGTAAGAGCCTAAGCTTGGGGATTCCCTGGCATCCCAAGCTATTATCCAAGTATGAGCAACCAACTAAGCTTGGGGATGCCCCCGAGTGGCATCCCTGCTTTCTTCCAACAACTATCGGTATTTTACTCGAGGCTATATTTTTATTCATCACATGATATGTGTTTTGCTTAGAGTGTCTTGTATGATATGTGTCTTTGCTTGCTTTATTTTGTGTTTTAAGTCATAAATCCTTGCTGGACACACCTATTTGAGAGAGCTAAAATTATATCATGACTTGTTAGAATTGCTCTCTATGCTTCACTTAAATCTTTATGAGCTAGGACTTGCTCTAGTACTTCACTTATATCTTTTTGAGCACGGTGTGCTTTGTTATTTTTGAAGAAATGATCTCTTGCTTCACTTAGATCTTTTTGAGAGTTAGTAAAATTTTGAAGAAATTCTCTCTTGATTCAGTTAAATTATTTTGAGAGAAAGAAAATTTGCTATGTTCGTGATCTTCACTTATATTTGTTTGAGCTTATGAAAAGCAACACATGAAAATTAGTGCCAAAGTGATAGATATCCAAGAAGGATAAAGAAAAAGAAATTGTCATGAAGATCATTGGACAAAATAAACTTGATTCTTAGTAATAGTTTTGAGATATGATGATGTGATATGTGAGTTATGTTGATGAGTAATTGTGATCTAGTAAGAATATTGGTGTTAAGGTTTGTGATTCCCTATGCATGCACGAAAGTCAATAATCATGCAATGAAAATTATATCCTACTTGTGGTGCATTATTTGGTGATAATTATGCTTAATGCATGCTTATGAGATTATTCGTTTCTTGGTTGATCGCTTCTCAATCTTTTTGCTAGCCTTCATTTTGCACCAAGTATGACCTCTACTTGTGCATCCAAAATCCTTTAAACCAGTTTTGCCACATGAGTCCACTATATCTACCTATATGTGGTATTCTTTTGCCGTTCTAAGCAAATTTGCATGTGCCATCTCTAACTTTCAAAATAAACTTCTCTTTTGTGTGTTTGTTTCACTCGCGGAACGGTAACGGGTGGCTAATATTTTCCATGCTGGATGTGTTATTCTCAAGATGAGTGTTTATTCACTTGTCATTGCACGAGAGTAAGGCAAAGGTTTTAGGGATGCCCAGTCCCGAAATGCAAAAAATATTTACTTTATGTCATCAAATAATAAATTCCTTGGAAAGTGTTGGTATGGAGGGCACCCGTGGATACGGCTAGCCATGGAAAGTGAAAGTAATGGTGGAAAAAGGAATAAACTTTATTTTCTATTTGGGAACCGCCTATGGCATATCTAGCATGGAAAGTGTTCGGAACTCTGAGTCGTTTTCGTTGGTGGGATGGATACACCTCCCAAAATGTTTTTATCCCTAATTTTTCGCTTTGAGCTCTGGCACCTCTACAAATCCCTACTTCCCTCTGCGAAGGGCATTTCTTTTACTTTATGCAATTTTTATTTTGAAATTTGAGTCTCCATCTTCTCTTACAAAAAGCACCAACTTGGAGGCAATACGATCATGCTCAAGTATTGGGTGTAGTTAATATTCGAGTGTGTTTCATGAATGGATCAATGTTTGAGCATGATGGGCTAGGGATAACTTGTTTTAGCATTGATATTTTGAAAGACGTGGTTGCCTGTTGATATACTTGAGTATCTAAATTATTATGTCAAAACTAGACTATTGCTTTGAATCACACAAAAGTCCAAATGTCCATGCTATAAAGAAAAGAATATGGTATGACTTGATGAACAGCACTCCACATCAAAAATTCTGTTTTTATCACTTACCTACTCAAGGACGAGTAGGAGTTAAGCTTGGGGATGCTGATACGTCTCCAACGTATCTATAATTTTTGATTGTTCCATGCTGTTTTATTATCAATATTGGATGTTTTATAATCATTTTATAGTCATTTTATATCATTTTTTCGTACTAACCTATTGACATAGTGCCAAGTGCCAGTTGCTGTTTTTCCATGTTTTTTACATCGTAGGAAATCAATATCAAACGAAGTCCAAATGCCACGAAACTCCACGGTGATTTTTTATGGGCTAGAAGGAAGGCAATGGGCCCTGTTTGCACCTGGGGGGTGCCCCAAGGGGGGCACAACCCACCAGGGTGCGCCAGGAGGCCCAGGCGCGCCCTGGTGGGTTGTGCCCACCTCGGGTGCCCCCGGACCGCCTCTTTGCTCTATAAATACCCAAATATTCCAGAAACCCTAGGGGAGTCAACGAAATATTCATCCAGCCGCCACAGAGTCCAGAACCACCAGATCCAATCTAGACACCATCTCAGATGGGGTTCATCACCTCCATTGGTGCCTCTCCGATGATGCGTGAGTAGTTCTTTGTAGACCTTCGGGTCCGTAGTTAGTAGCTAGATGGCTCTCTCTCTCTCTCTCTCTCTCTCTCTCTCTCGCTGATTCTCATTACAATGGTCTCTTGGAGATCCATATGACGTAACTCTTTTGCGGTGTGTTTGTTGGGATCTGATGAACTTTGAGTTTATGATCAGTCATATCTTTTTATATCCATGAAAGTTATTTGAGTTTCTTTGATCCCTTATAGCCTCGTATTTCTTCTACGATATTTGGGTTTTGTTTGGCCAACTTGATCTACTTATCTTGCAATGGGAAGAGGTGCCCGGTAGTGGGTTCGATCTTACGGTGCTTGATCCCAGTGACAGAAGGGGAACCGACACATATGTATCGTTGCTACTAAGGATAAAAAGATGAGATCTATATCTACCGCCATCTAGATAAACGGATCTTGTCTACATCATGTCATCGTTCTTATTGCATTACTCTGTTTTTCCATGAACTTAATACACTAGATGCATGCTGGATAGCGGTCGATGTGTGGAGTAATAGTAGTAGATGCAGGCAGGAGTCGGTCTACTAATCTTGGACGTGATGCCTATGTAATGATCATTGCATGGATATCGTCATAATTATTTAAAGTTCTATTAATTGCCCAACAATAATTTGTTTACCCACCGTTTGCTATTTTTCTCGAGAGAAGCCACTAGTGAAACCTACGGCCCCCGGGTCTCCTTCTTCATATATTTGCCTTGCGATCTACTTTTCCTTTGCATTTTTATTCAGATCTATTAAACCCAAAAATACAAAAATATCTTGCTGCACTTTATTTTATTTGTGTTCTATTATTTCAATCTATCACAATTTTCTCTGGTCACGTGCCTTCTGGCGCCATTACCCGAAAGGGATTGACAACCCCTTTTACACGTCGGGTTGCGAGTGGCTGTTATTTGTGTGCAAGGTTTGTTTACATTTTGTTGCTTGGTTCTCCTACTAGTTCGATACCTTGGTTTCATTACTGAGGGAAATACCTACCGTTGTTGTGCTACATCATCTTCTCCTCTTAGGGGAAACACCGACGTAGTCCTAGCAAACATCATCAGAGGGGTATATATAGCCTCCACACAAAATCTAACTGTTGCACACTGATGTCTACTACACAACCTTCTTCTTGTAGACGTTGTTGGGCCTCCAAGTGCAGAGGTTTGTAGGACAGTAGCAAATTTCCCTCAAGTGGATGACCTAAGGTTTATCAATCCGTGGGAGGCGTAGGATGAAGATGGTCTCTCTCAAACACCCCTGCAACCAAATAACAAAGAGTCACTTGTGTCCCCAACACACCCAATACAATGGTAAATTGTATAGGTGCACTAGTTCGGCGAAGAGATGGTGATACAAGTGCAATATGGATGATAGATATAGGTTTTTGTAATCTGAAATATAAAAACAGCAAGGTAACAAATAATAAAAGTGAGCACAAACGGTATTGCAATGCGTTGAAACAAGGCCTAGGGTTCATACTTTCACTAGTGCAAGTTTTCTCAACAATAATAACATAATTGGATCATATAACTATCCCTCAACATGCAACAAAGAGTCACTCCGAAGTCACTAATAGCGGAGAACAAACGAAGAGATTATTGTAGGGTACGAAACCACCTCAAAGTTATTCTTTCGGATCAATCTATCATAGAGTTCGTACTAGAATAACACCTTAAGACACAAATCAACCAAAACCCTAATGTCACCTAGATACTCCAATGTCACCTCAAGTATCCATGGGTATGATTATACGATATGCATCAAACATTCTCAGATTCATCTATTCAACCAACACATAGAACTTCAAAGAGTGCCCCAAAGTTTCTACCGGAGAGTCAAGACGAAAACGTGTGCCAACCCCTATGCATAAGTTCACGAGCGGAACCCGCAAGTTGATTACCAAAACATACATCAAGTGGATCACGTGATATCCCATTGTCACCACAGATAAGCACATGCAAGACATACATCAAGTATTCTCAAATCCTTAAAGACTCAATCCGATAAGATAACTTCAAAGGGAAAACTCAATCCACAAGAGAGTAAAGGGGGAGAAACATCATAAGATCCAACTATAATAGCAAAACTCGCGATACATCAAGATCGTGCCGAATCAAGAACACGAGAGAGAGAGAGATCAAACACATAGCTACCGGTACATACCCTCAGCCCCGAGGGTGAACTACTCCCTCTCATCATGGAGAGCGCCAGGATGATGAAGATGGCCACCGGTGAGGGATCCCCCCTCCCGCAGGGTGCCGGAACAGGGTCCCAATTGGTTTTTGGTGGCGACAGAGGCTTGCGATGTCGGAACTCCCGATCTAGTCTGTTCTCCGGTGATTTTAGGGTATATGGGTATATATAGGCGAAAGAAGTCGGTCAGGGGAGCCACGAGGGGCCCACGAGGGTGGGGGCGCGCCCAGGGGCAGGCGCGCCTCCCTGCCTCGTGGCCACCTCGAAGCTTCCTTGACTTCAACTCCAAGTCTCCTGGATCACGTTCGTTCCAAAAATCACGCTCCCGAAGGTTTCATTCCGTTTGGACTCCGTTTGATATTCCTTTTCTGCGAAACAGTGAAACAAGGGAAAAAACAGAAACTGGCACTGGGCTCTGGGTTAATAGGTTAGTCCCAAAAATAATATAAAAGTGTTTAATAAAGCCCATAAACATCCAAAACAGATAATATAATATCATGAATACTTCATAAATTATAGATACGTCGGAGACGTATCAGCATCCCCAAGCTTAATTCCTGCTCGTCCTCGAGTAGGTAAATGATAAAAGAAATAATTTACAAAGTGTGAATGCTAGCAGGTGCACAAGTTTGATCAATGATAATTTCAATCACCTTTTCTAGCATCATTATATATCATAACAGTAGCTCATCTCATAAAGCTTCTCATGATCAAGTAACAAGATATTCACATGTTAAAGTATAGATCATAAACTTTCTTGAAAACTAACAAACTGTGTTATCAGTCATCAAACAATTACAATTCATCTTATTTTTAGGAAGAGTCTGTGTCAGAGCTTTGATTTAGCAAACCCCACATACTCAACTATCATATAGTCTTTCACAATTGCTAACACTCAAGCGATATTTATGGGTTCAAAGTTTTAATCAGACACAGAGAAAGATAGGGGCTTATAGATTCGCCTCCCAACCTTTTACCTCAAGGGTAATGTCAATAATAATAGCTCATGATGCCTTACATCCAATTGGATATATATATATCAGAATCTTTCCAACACAATGTGCTTGCCAAAGGATAAAATGTAAAAAGGAAAGGTGAAGATCACCATGACTCTTGCATAAGGTAAAAGACAAGAATAAAAGATAGGCCCTTCGCAGAGGGAAGCGGAGGTTGCCATGCGCTTTTATAGTTGGATGCACAAAATCTTAATGCGAGGGAACGTCACTTTATATTGCCACTTGTGATACGGACCTTTATTATGCAGTCCGTCGCTTTTATTGCTTCCATATCACAAGATCGTATAAAGCTTATTTTCTCCACACTAAAAGATCATACATATATAGAGAGCAATTTTTATTGCATGCACCGATGACAACTTACTTGAAGGATCTTACTCAATCCATAGGTAGGTATGGTGGACTCTCATGGCAATACTGGTTTAAGGGATGTTTGGAAGCACAAGTAGTATCTCTACTTGGTGCGAAGAATTTGGCTAGCATGAGGGGGAAAGGCAAGCTCAATGTGTTGGGCGATCCATGACAATATACTTTATTTCAGATATAAGAAAACATAACCCATTACGTTGTCTTCCTTGTCCAACATCAACCTTTTAGCATGTCATATTTTAATGAGTTCTCACAATTACAAAAGATGTCCAAGATAGTGTATTATATGTGAAATCTCTCTTCCTTCAATATTCTTTCATGAATTGTTCAAGTGACCCATACAATGTTTGCTAACCTTCAATAAATTTACCACCTCTACTTCTTATATGTGAAG
Organism: Triticum aestivum; assembly: GCF_018294505.1. Lineage (NCBI taxonomy): Eukaryota > Viridiplantae > Streptophyta > Magnoliopsida > Poales > Poaceae > Triticum > Triticum aestivum. Next base: position 109,432,230 of record NC_057811.1, read on the forward strand.
TCATTATTCCCCATGGATAAGCATATGAAACATATATAATTTCAGATTTATGACATTCAAATCATTCAACCATTTACTCATAGGATATAAGTGAAGCACACGAGTAAATGACAAACTACTCCAAAAAGATATAAGTGATGATCAATGAGTGGTTAAATAATTATGTAGCTATGTGAAGACTCTCTCTCATTTAAGAATTTCAGATCTTGATATTTTATTCAAACAGCAAGCAAAGCTAAAGAAAATAAAATGATGCTCCAAGCAAAACACATATCATGTGGTGAATAAAAATATAGCTCCAAGTAAAGTTACCGATGAACAAAGACAAAAGAGGGGATGCCATCCGGGGCATCCCCAAGCTTAGGCTCTTCGTTTTCCTTGAATATTACCTTGGGGTGCCTTGGGAATCCCCAATCTTAGGCTCTTGCCACTCCTTATTCCATAGCCCATCGAATCTTTACCCAAAACTTGAAAACTTCACAACACAAAACTTAACAGAAAATCTCGTGAGCTCCGTTAGCGAAAGAAAACAAAACACCACTTCAAGGTACTGTAATGAACTCATTCTTTATTTGTATTGGTGTTAAATCTACTGTATTCCAACTTCTATATGGTTTATAAACTATTTTACTAGCCATAGATTCATCAAAATAGGCAAACAACACACGAAAAACAGAATCTGTCAAAAACAGAACAGTCTGTAGTAATCTGCATCAAACGCAAACTTCTGGAACTCGGAAAAATCTGCCAAAATAGGAAGACCTAGATAATTTGATTATTGATCTACTGAAATTGGAATCAGTATTTTATCATTTTCTGGTGATTTTAAACAATTGTTTTCTGAACAGGAAGTTTCTGGAATTTTCAGCAAGATCAAATAACTATCATCCAAGAAGATTCTATAGGTTTAACTTGGCACAAACACTAATTAAAACATAAAACCACATGAAAACAGAAGATAGATGGATTATTTATTACTAAACAGAGCCAAAAAGCAAAGAACTAAAATAAAAATTGGGTTGCCTCCCAACAAGCGCTAACGTTTAACGCCTCTAGCTAGGCATGATGATTTCAATGATGCTCACATCAATGATAAGAATTGAAACATAAAGAGAGCATCATGAAGAATATGACTAGCACATTAAGTCTAACCCACTTCCTATTCATAGGGATTTTGTGAGCAAACAACTTAAGGGAACAATAATCAACTAGCATAGGAAGGCAAAACAAGCATAACTTCAAAACTTTAAGCACATAGAGAGGAAACTTGGTATTATTGCAATTCCTACAAGCGTATATTCCTCCCTCATAATAATTTTCAGTAGCATCATGAATGAATTCAACAATATAACCAGCACCTAAAGCATTCTTTTCATGATATACAAGCATAGAAAATTTACTACTCTCCACACAAGCAAAATTCTTCTCATTCGGAATAGTGGGGGTATCAAAAGAAACTCGAATACTATAAATTGTTTCCATATTAAAAGAGTAATGTTCAGAAAAAGGGTAATCATAATCATGACAAGTTTTATAAATATAATCATCACTACTTTTTATAGCATAAGTTTCATCACAATAATCATCATAAGTAGCAACTTTGTTCTCATCATAATCAATTGAAACCTCTTCCAAGATAGTGGAATCATTACTAAATAAAGTCATGACCTCTCCAAATCCACTTTCATAATTATCATAATAAGATTCAACACCCTCCAAAATAGTGGGATCATTACTTCCTAAAGTTGACACTCTTCCAAACCCACTTTCATCAATATAACCATCATAAATAGGAGGCGTGCTATCTTCATAATAAATTTGCTTATCAAAACTTGGGAGGCTAAAAATATCATCTTCATTAAACGTAGCATCCCCAAGCTTGGGATAAACATTAATTGCAGCAAATATATTCTGAAAAACATCATCTTCATTAAACATAACATCCCCAAGCTTGGGCCTTTTCATATCATAAGCATAATCACTCTCATCATTAATAGTATGGATAGCACCAATAGTATAGCAATTATCATCATCACAATGAGTAATAAGAGCAACATCATTTGAGAGGGATACCTTTCTACCTTTGCTTATCCGTCTTTTCTTTTTCTTCTTCACATCATGTGTGGGTTTAACCATCTTTTTTGAGCTCCTTAGTAATGAGATTGGTTGAATAGAAGGCTCCTCCTCGTTACCTGATTCATCATAAGAAATAATAGGAGGATATTGGGAAGTCTCTTCCCTTTCATTAGTATTCTCTTCATCTTCTATTTGTTTTCTTTTCTTTATGTAATTGGCAATATAAAGATTTTCAATGCAATTCACCGCACAATACATATAAATTTCCTCTAGATCAAAATTAAGAACTCTATAAAGGGCAAATTCTGGAATAACCTTAGTTATACGTTTCATTTCTTCATAACCCAAGAGCAAACTAAGTTCATTATGATGTCCAAGGGAAATCAAGTCATCACAATTTTTGGACACAATACGATCATGAAACAATTTGCATTGGGTATTAAAATGATCACGTTCATTGCAAAGTTCACAAGTACGGCTAAGAAAGTTTAAATTTTCAGCACAAACATCTAGCCTTTCTTGCAACCATTTAGTTTCCAAATACTTATGCCTCTTGCAAAATCTATCTTCCCTGTTTGGTATGTACTTGCAAACTCTATGCACTCCACAAAAATCGACATGCTTATAAGAGATATTTTCATCATGACTAGTGCAATCATCATTAGTACTATGGATATTCAAGGAGTTCATACTAACAACATTGCAATCATGCTCATCATTCAAAGATTTAGTTCCAAACATTTTAATGCATTCTTCTTCTAACACTTTGGCACAATTTTCCTTTCCATCATACTCACGAAAGATATTAAAAAGATGAAGCGTATGAGGCAAACTCAATTCCATTTTATTTGTAGTTTTCTTTTATAAACTAAACTAGTGATAAAACAAGAAACTAAAAGATTTGATTGCAAGATCTAAAGATATACCTTCAAGCACTCACCTCCCCGGCAACGGCGCCAGAAAAGAGCTTGATGTCTACTACGCAACCTTCTTCTTGTAGACGTTGTTGGGCCTCCAAGTGTAGAGGTTTGTAGGACCGTAGCAAATTTCCCTCAAGTGGTTGACCTAAGGTTTATCAATCCGTGGGAGGCGTAGGATGAAGATGGTCTCTCTCAAACAACCCTGCAACCAAATAACAAAGAGTCTCTTGTGTCCCCAACACACCCAATACAATGGTAAATTGTATAGGTGCACTAGTTCGGCGAAGAGATGGTGATACAAGTGCAATATGGATGATAGATATAGCTTTTTGTAATTTGAAAATATAAAAACAGCAAGGTTAGAAATAATAAAAGTGAGCACAAACGGTATTGCAATGCGTTGAAACAAGGCCTAGGGTTCATACTTTCACTAGTGCATGTTCTCTCAACAATAATAACATAATTGGATCATATAACTATCCCTCAACATGCAACAAAGAGTCACTCCAAAGTCACTAATAGCGGAGAACAAACAAAGAGATTATTGTAGGGTACGAAACCACCTCAAAGTTATTCTTTCGGATCGATCTATCATAGAGTTCGTACTAGAATAACACCTTAAGACACAAATCAACCAAAACCCTAATGTCACCTAGATAATCCAATGTCACCTCAAGTATCTATGGGTATGATTATTAGATATGCATCAAGCAATCTCAGATTCATCTATTCAACCAACACATAGAACTTCAAAGAGTGCCCCAAAGTTTCTACCGGAGAGTCAAGACGAAAACGTGTGCCAACTCCTATGCATAAGTTCACGAGCGGAACCCGCAAGTTGATCACCAAAACATACATCAAGTGGATCACGTGATATCCCATTGTCACCACAGATAAGCACATGCAAGACATACATCAAGTGTTCTCAAATCCTTAAAGACTCCATCCGATAAGATAACTTCAAAGGGAAAACTCAATCCACAAGAGAGTAGAGGGGCAGAAACATCATAAGATCCAACTATAATAGCAAAGCTCGCGATACATCAAGATCGTGCCGAATCAAGAACACGAGAGAGAGAGAGAGAGAGATCAAACACATAACTACTAGTACATACCCTCAGCCCCGAGGGTGAACTACTCCCTTATCATCATCGAGAGCTCCAGGATGATGAAGATGGCCACCGGTGAGGGATCCCCCCTCCGGCAGGGTGCCGGAACAGGGTCCCGATTGGTTTTTGGTGGCTACAGAGGCTTGCGGCACCGGAACTCCCGATCTATTCTGTTCTCCGATGTTTTAGGATATATGGGTATATATAGGCGAAAGAAGTCGGTCAGGGGAGCCACGAGGGGCCCACGAGGGTGGGGCGCGCCCAGGGGGCAGGCGCGCCTCCCTGCCACGTGGCCACCTTGAAGCTTCCTTGACTTCAACTCCAAGTCTCTTGGATCACGTTCGTTCCAAAAATCACGCTCCCGAAGGTTTCATTCCGTTTGGACTCCGTTTGATATTCCTTTTCTGCGAAACACTGAAACAAGGGAAAAAACAGAAACTGGCACTGGGCTCTGGGTTAATAGGTTACTCGCAAAAATAATATAAAAGTGTTTAATAAAGCCCGTAGACATCCAAAACAGATAATATAATAGCATGAATACTTCATAAATTATATATACGTCCGAGACGTATCACACACATTTGACCCAACTCGGCCAGACCGAATAGGTGAACTCGGTGAGACCAATTCAGTTCGGAATGTGAACGTTAGGATTCTTGGTGGGACCGGCTTGATCAACTCGGTGGGACCGATGCGCTATGGATAGGGAAAAACCTCATCTCGGCGTGACGATTGCATGAACTCGGTGAAACTGATTTCAGCAATAAGCAAACAGAGAGTTGGTCTGGCAAACTCGGTGGGACCGATCACTCCTTTCGGTAATACCGAAACATTACGAAAGGGAAATAGAGAGTTTGCATTGCGAACTCGGTGGGACCGATCACTCATTTTGGTGAGACAGAAATGTTACGAAGGGAAACAGAGAGTTTGTAATCCCATCTCGGTGAGACCGAAATCCCTATTGGTGAGGCCGGACTGATTAGGGTTTCTGGCTATGGCTATGTCAAAAGAACTCGGTGGCGTCGGATGAATCAAATTGATGGGGCAGAGTTTGACTTTAGGTTTAGGACATATTGGGATTTGAGAAAGTGGTTGAGGGCTTTGGAGCATATCACTAAGCATTTTGAGCAAGTAGACCATTAAGCAACATCTCACCCCCTTTTGATAGTATTGGCTTTTCCTATGGACTCAATGTGATCTTGGATCACTAAAATAGAAATGTAGAGTCTTGAGCTTTTGCCAATATTTGTCCTTAGCATTTTGAGGGGTCCACATCTCTGATCCATGACATTGCCTATCATTGAACTTTCTGAAATAATCAACTCGAATGGATATTAGTTCAATGAGCTATATGTTGTTATGAATTACCAAAACCACACGGGGATTAGTTGCACTTTCACGAGGCCGTCGGGTGTGAAATCCTCAACCAAGTTATGGTGAACCAGTACATGCCGCTCGAGTCCACGCAGGCCAACAACAGCGCATGGGCCGTTGCTGTAGCCCGTCGCCTAGTTGCCGGTGACCGGCAGCCGGAGAACTTTGGGAATGGCGGAGGAGTTGGCTGACCATGCCCAGAGGTCGAGGGAGGAGGAGTCTTCTCTCTTGATAGTGGCGATGTCGAAGTAGTGCAGGAGAGTGTCGGGGCCCAGCACTTGCGTTGCCACCTCGTCGCACCACGCGTTGAGCGGCAAATTTTTGATGCACAGGTGAACGTGGTAGTACGCCTCCACCAGATCAGCGTGTGCCTCTGGCCTCCATTTGGCGGTGTGGAAGTCCAGCCCGCCGTGGCTGAAGCGGCCCGACGACGCGGTGACCAGGTCATGGTGGTGCTGGTAGGAGAAGAGGACGAAGAAATCCTCTGGTAGTGCGGCACCACCTTGATGTAGTTGCGATCGATGATGAAGTTGGTGGCGATGGCGTTCCTGACCTCCACGGAGTTGATGGTGGGTGGTTCCCTCCAAGCCAAACCAGCACGCCCAGGGTGGAGAGGGTGGTGGTGCTGTCCTCCATGGCCGGGTGGAGGTGATGACCACATGGACCTCCTTAGGCCATAGCGATGGGTCTCCAACGAGCGGCATCGCGGCAGCAGCGAGGCTTGGGTCGATTAAGTGGGCGACGCGGCTGGTGAGGGCCAGGCGCCACGCGAGACCGAGGGCGAGGAGATAGACGAAGCGTTGCAGTCATGGGCGCGGCGACCACACTGCTTGCACACCCGACACCTAAATGGATTTCGGAAGTCGATCTTGCAGTGGCCGACATCAAGGAAACGATGGCAGGTGGGGAAGCGGTGATGGACGAAACTTCTTCCGGTTGGAGGGGAATAAGAAACAGAGGCCCTGATACGTCTCTAACGTATCTATACTTTTTTATTATTCCATGCTATTATATTATCTGTTTTGGATGTTTTATATGCATTAATATGCTATTTTATATGATTTTTGGGACTAACCTATTAACCTAGAGCCCAGTGCGAGTGCCAGTTTCTGTTTTTTTCCTTATTTTAGAGTTTCGTAGAAAAGGAATACCAAACAGAGTCCAAACGGAATAAAACTTTCACGATGATTTTTCTTGGACCAAAACACACCCAGCAGACTTGGAGTGCAAGTCAGAGGCCACGAGGCGGCCACGAGGGTGGAGGGCGCGCCCCCCAACCTTGTGGGCCCCTTGTTGACCTCCTAACCTAGATCTTCCTCCTATATATACTCCTATACCCCAAAAACATGCAGGGGAGCCACGAAACCACTTTTCCACCGCCGCAACCTTCTGTACCCGTGAGATCCCATCTTGGGGCCTTTTCCGGCATCCTGCCGAAGGGGGATTCGATCATGGAGGGCTTCTACATCAACACCATTGCCTCTCCGATGAAGCGTGAGTAGTTTACCTCAGACCTACGGGTCCATAGCTAGTAGCTAGATGGCTTCTTCTCTCTCTTTAATTCTCAATACAAAGTTCTCCTCGAATTTCTTGGAGATCTATTTGATGTAATACTCTTTTGCGGTGTGTTTGCCGAGATCCGATGAATTGTGGATTTATGATCAGCTTATCTATGAATATTATTTAAATCTCCTCTGAATTCTTTTATGCATGATTTGATATCTTTGCAAGTCTCTTCGAACTATTGATTTGGTTTGGCCAACTAGATTGGTTTTTCTTGCAATGGGAGAAGTGCTTAGCTTTGGGTTCAATCTTGTGGTGCTCTATCCTAGTGACAGAAGGGGAACCGACACGTATAGTATTGTTGCCATCGAGGATAAAAAGATGGGGTTTTCATCATATTGCTAGAGTTAATTCCTCTACATCATGTCATCTTGCTTAAGGCGTTACTCCGTTCTTTATGAACTTAATACTCTAGATGCATGCTGGATAGCGGTCGATGTGTGGAGTAATAGTAGTAGATGCAGAATCATTTCGGTCAACTTGACACGGACATGATGCCTATATTCAAGATCATTGCCTTAGATATCGTCATAACTTTGCGCTTTTCTATCAATTGCTCGGCAGTAATTTGTTCACCCACCGTAATAATTCCTTTCTTGAGATAAGCCTCTAGTGAAACCTATGGCCCCCGGGTCGATTTTACAACATATTAGTATCCCGTCAACTTGCCAATTTTTGTCGTCGTGCCCTTACATTGCAATCTTTTACTTACCGTTTCATAAACCAAAAATACCAAAAATATTACTTTACCGTTTATCCATCTCTATCAGATCTCACTTTGTGAATAACCTGTTGGGGAACGTAGTATTTCAAAAAAATTCCTACGATCACGCAAGATCTATCTAGGAGAAGCATAGCAACAAGCGGGGAGAGTGTGGCCACATACCCTCGTAGACCGAAAGCAGAAGCATTTAGTAACGTGGTTGATGTAGTCGAATGTCTTTGCGCTCCAACCGATCAAGTACCAAACGCACGGCACCTCCGTGATCTGCACACGTTCAGCTCGGTGACGTCCCTCGGACTCTTGATCCAGCTGAGGCCGAGGGAGAGTTTCATCAGCACGACGGCGTGGTGACGGTGATGATGAAGTTACCGGCGCAGGGCTTCGCCTAAGCACTACGACAATATGACCCAGGTGTAAAACTGTGGAGGGGGGCACCGCACACGGCTAAAAGAAACTTTGGTGTGCCTTTGGGGTGCTCCCCTCCCACGTATATAAAGGGGGAGGGAGGAGGAGGCCGGCCAGGGGAGGAGGCGCGCCATGGGGGGGCAATCCTACTCCATGTAGGATTTGGCCCCCCTTTCCTATTCCAACAAGGAGAAGGGGGAAGGTGAGGGAGGAGAGAAGGAAAGGGGGGCCGGCCCCCCTAGTCCAATTCGGTTTGGGCTAGGGGGCGCATGCCACACCTTGGTCTGCCTCCTCTCTTCCACCAATGGGCCCATGAGGCCCAATAACCCCCCGGGGGGTTTCGGTAACCCCCCTGTACTCCAGAAAATACCCGATACACTTCAGAACTATTCCGGTGTCCGAATATAGTGTTCCAATATATCAATATTTATGTCTCGACCATTTCGAGACTCCTCGTCATGTCCGTGATCTCATCCGGGACTCCGAGCTACCTTCGGGACATCAAAACACATAAACTCATAATATTGATTGTCATCAAACGTTAAGCGTGCGGACCCTACGGGTTCGAGAACTATGTAGACATGACCGCGACTCATCTCCGGTAAATAACCAATAGCGGAACCCGGATGCTCATATTGGCTCCCACATATTCTACGAAGATCTTTATCATTCAAACCGCACAACAACATACGTTGTTCCCTTTGTCAACGGTATGTTACTTGCCCGAGATTCGATCGTCGGTATCATCATACCTAGTTCAATATCGTTACCGGCAAGTCTCTTTACTCGTTCCGTAAGGCATCATCCCGCAACTAACTCATTAGTCACATTGCTTGCAAGGCTTATAGTGATGTGCATTACCGAGAGGGCCCAGAGATACCTCTCCGACAATCGGAATGACAAACCCTAATCTCGATCTATGCAAACTCAACAAACACCATCGCAGACACCCGTAGAGCATCTTTACAATCACCCAGTTACGTTGTGACGTTTGATAGCACACTAAGTGTTCCTCCGGTATTCGGGAGTTGCATAATCTCATAGTCAGAGGAACATGTATAAGCTAGTCACGAAGAAAGCAATAGCAATAAAACTTAACGATCATAATGCTAAGCTAACGGATGGGTCTTGTCCATCACATCATTCTCTAATGATGTGATCTCGTTCATCAAATGACAACACATGTCCATGGTCAGGAAAGTTAACCATCTTTGATTAATGAGCTAGTTAAGTAGAGGCATACTAGGGACACTCTGTTTTGTCTATGTATTCACACATGTACTAAGTTTCCGGTTAATACAATTCTAGCATGAATAATAAACATTTATCATGATATAAGGAAATATAAATAACAACTTTATTATTGCCTCTAGGGCATATTTCCTTGAGTCTCCCACTTGCACTAGAGTCAATAATCTAGTTCACATCGCCATGTGATTTAACACCAATAGTTCACATCTTTATGTGATTAACACCCATAGTTCACATCGCCATGTGACCAACACTCAAAAGTTTTACTAGTCAATAATCTAGTTCACATCGCTATGTGATTAACACCCAAGAGTAATAAGGTATGATCATGCTTTGCCTGTGAGAGAAACTTTAGTCTACGGGTCTGCAACATTCAGATCCGTATGTATTTTGCAAATTTCTATGTCTACAATACTCTGCACGGAGCTACTCTAGCTAATTGCTCCCACTTTCAATATGTATCCAGATTGAGATTCAGAGTCATCCGGATCGGTGTAAAAGCTTGCATCGGCGTAACTCTTTACGACGAACTCTTTATCACCTCCATAACCAAGAAATATCTCCTCAGTCTTCTAAGGATAATTTTGACCGCTGTCAAGTGATGCACTCCTGGATCAATATTGTACCCCCTTTCCAAACTCATGGCAAGGTACACAATAGGTTTGGTACACAACATATCATACTTTATAGAACCTATGGCTGAGGCATAGGGAATGACTTTCATTCTCTTTCTATTTTCTGCTGTGGTCGTGCTTTGAGTCTTTACTCAACTTTACACCTTGCAATACAGGCAAGAACTCCTTCTTTGACTGTTCCATTTTCAACTACTTCAATAATCTTGTCAAGGTATGTACTCATTGAAAAATCTTATCAAGCCTCTTGATCTATCTCTATAGTTCTTGATGCCCAATATGTAGCAGCTTCACCGAGGTCTTTCTTTGAAAAACTCCTTTCAAACACTCCTTTATTCTTTCCAGAAAATTCTACATTATTTCCGATCAACAATATGTCATTCACATATACTTATCAGAAAGGCTATAGTGCTCCCACTCACTTTCTTGTAAATACTGACTTCTCCAAAAGTCTGTATAAAACCATATGCTTTGATCACACTAGCAAAGCGTATATTCCAACTCCGAGATGCTTGCACCAGTCCATAAATGGATCGCTGGAGCTTGCACACTTTGCTAGAACCTTTTGGACCGACAAAACCTTCTGGTTGCATCATATACAACTCTTCTTTAAGATATCCATTAAGGAATGTAGTTTTGACATCCATTTGCCAAATTTCATAATCATAAAATGCGGCAATTGCTAACATGATTCAGACGGACTTAAGCATCGCTACGGGTGAGAAGGTCTCATCGTAGTCAACTCCTTGAACTTGTCGAAAACCTTTTGCAACAAGTCGAGCTTTGTAGACAGTAACATTACTGTCAGCGTCAGTCTTCTTCTCGAAGATCCATTTATTCTCTACGGCTTGCCGATCATCGGGCAAGTCAACCAAAGTCCACACTTTGTTCTCATACATGGATCCCATCTCAAATTTCATGGCCTCAAGCCATTTCGCGGAATCTGGGCTCATCATCGCTTCCTCATAGTTTGTAGGTTCGTCATGGTCAAGTAACATGACTTCCAGAACAGGATTACCGTACCACTCTGGTGCGGATCTTACTCTGGTTGACCTACGAGGTTCGGTAGTAACTTGATCAGAAGTTTCATGATCATCATCATTAGCTTCCTCACTAATTGGTGTAGGAATCACTGGAACTGATTTCTGTGATGAACTACTTTCCAATAAGGGAGCAGGTACAATTACCTCATCAAGTTCTACTTTCCCCCCACTCACTTCTTTCGAGAGAAACTCCTTCTCTAGAAAGGATCCACTCTTAGCAACAAAGATCTTGCCTTCGGATCTGTGATAGAAGGGGTACCCAACAGTTTCCTTTGGGTATCCTATGAAGACGCATTTCTCCAATTTGGGTTCAAGCTTATCAGGTTGAAGCTTTTTCACATAAGCATCGCAGCCCCAAACTTTAAGAAACGACAACTTAGGTTTCTTGCCAAACCACAGTTCATACGGTGTCGTCTCAATGGATTTAGATGGTGCCCTATTTAATGTGAATGCAGCTGTCTCTAATGCATAACCCCAAAACTATAGCGGTAAATCAGTAAGAGACATCATAGATCACACCATATCTAATAAAGTGCGGTTACGACGTTCGGACACACCATTACGCTATGGTGTTCCAGGTGGCGTGAGTTGCGAAACTATTCCGCATTGTTTCAAATGAAGACCAAACTCGTAACTCAAATATTCTCCTCCACGATCAAATCGTAGAAACTTTATTTTCTTGTTACGATGATTTTCCACTTCACTCTGAAATTCTTTGAACTTTTCAAATGTTTCAGACTTATGTTTCATCAAGTAGATATACCCATATCTGCTCAAATCATCTGTGAAGGTGAGAAAATAATGATATCCGCCACGAGCCTCAATATTCATCGGACCACACACATCTGTATGTATGATTTCCAACAAATCTGTTGCTCTCTCCATAGTTCCAGAGAACGGCGTTTTAGTCATCTTGCCCATGAGGCACGGTTCGCAAGCATCAAGTGATTCATAATCAAGTGATTCCAAAATCCCATCAGTATGGAGTTTCTTCATGCGCTTTACACCAATATGACCTAAACGGCAGTGCCACAAATAAGTTGCACTATCATTATTAACTTTGCATCTTTGGCTTCATTATTATGAATATGTGTATCACTACGATCGAGATCCAACAAACCATTTTCGTTGGTGTGTATGACCATAGAAGGTTTTTTTATTCATGTAAACAGAACAACAATTGTTCTCTAACTTAAATGAATAACCGTATTGCAATAAACATGATCAAATCATATTTATGCTCAACGCAAACACCAAATAACACTTATTTAGGTCAAGACTAATCTCAAAATAGAGGGAGTGTGCGATGGTGATCTTATCAACCTTGGAATCATTTCCAACACACATCGTCACTTTGCCCATAACTAGTCGGTGTTCATTCTGCAACTCCTGTTTTTAGTTACTACTCTTAGCAACTAAACCAGTATCAAATACTAAGGGGTTGCTATAAACACTAGTAAAGTACACATCAATAACATGTATATCAAATATACTTTTGTTCACTTTGCCATCCTTCTTATCCGCCAAGTATCTAGGGCAGTTCCACTTCCAGTGACCATTTCCTTTGCAGTAGAAGCACTCAGTTCCAGGCTTGGGTCTAGCTTTGGGCTTCTTCATGGGAGCAACAACTTGCTTGCTATTCTTCTTTGAAGTTCCTCTTTCTTTCCCCTTGCCCTTTTCTTGAAACTAGTGGTCTTGTTAACCATCAACACTTGATGCTATTTCTTGATTTCTACCTTCGCCAATTTCAGCATCGCGAAGAGCTTGGGAATTACTTTCGTCATCCCTTGCATACCATAGTTCATCACGAAGTTCTACTAACTTGGTGATGGTGACTAGAGAATTCTGTCAATCACTATTTTATCTGGAAGATAAACTCCCACTTGATTCAAGCGATTGTAGTACCCAGACAATCTGAGCACATGCTCACCAGTTGAGCGATTCTCCTCCATCTCTTTGCTATAGAACTTGTTGGAGATTTCATATCTCTCAACTCGGGTATTGCTTGAAATATTAACTTCAACTCCTGGACCATCTCATATGGTCCATGACGTTCAAAACGTCTTTGAAGTCCCGATTCTAAGCCGTTAAGCATGGTGCACTAAACTATCAAGTAGTCATCATATTGAGCTAGCCAAACGTTCATAACGTCTGCATCTGCTCCTGCAATAGGTCTGTCACCTAGCGGTGCATCAAGGACATAATTTTCTGTGCAGCAATGAGGATAATCCTCAGATCACGGATCCAATCCGCATCTTTGCTACTAACATCTTTCAACATAATTTTTCTCTAGGAACATATCAAAAATAAACACAGGGAAGCAACAACGCGAGCTATTGATCTACAACATAATTTGCAAAATACTATCAGGACTAAGTTCTTGATAAATTTAAGTTCAATTAATCATATACTTAAGAACTCCCACTTAGATAGACATCCCTCTAATCATCTAAGTGATTACGTGATCCAAAGCAACTAAACCATGTCCGATTAACACGTGAGATGGAGTAGTTTCAATGGTGAACATCACTATGTTGATCATATCTACTATATGATTCACGCTCGACCTTTCGGTCTCTGTGTTCCGAGGCCATATCTGTATATGCTAGGCTCGTCAAGTTTAACCTGAGTATTCCGCGTGTGCAACTATTTTGCACCCGTTGTATTTGAACGTAGAGCCTATCACACCCGATTAACACGTGGTGTCTCAGCACGAAGAACATTTGCAACGGTGCATACTCAGGGAGAACACTTTTATCTTGAAATTTTAGTGAGAGATCATCTTATAATGCTACCGTCAATCAAAGCAAGATAAGATGCATAAAGGATTAACATCACATGCAATCAATATAAGTGATATGATATGGCCATCATCATCTTGTGCTTGTGATCTCCATCTCCGAAGCACCGTGCTCGTGATCTCCATCTCCGAAGCACCATCATGATCACCATCGTCACCGGCTCGACACCTTGATCTCCATCGTAGTATCGTTGTCGTCTTGCCAACTTATTGCTTTTACGACTATCGCTACCGCTTAGTGATAAAGTAAAACTATTACATAGCGATTGCATCTCATACAATAAAGCGACAAACCATATGGCTCCTGCCAGTTGCCGATAACTCGGTTACAAAACATGATCATCTCATACAACACATTATATCACATCATGTCTTGACCATATCACATCACAACATGCCCTGCAAAAACAAGTTAGACGTCCTCTACTTTGTTGTTACGGGCTTAGCAAGAACCGTTCTTACCTACGCATCAAAACCACAACGATAGTTTGTCAAGTTGGTGCTGTTTTAACCTTCGCAAGGACCGGGCGTAGCCACACTCGGTTCAACTAAAGTGAGAGAGACAGACACCCGCCAGTCACCTTTAAGCAACGAGTGCTCCAAACGGTGAAACCAGTCTCGCGTAAGCATACGCGTAATGTCGGTCCGGGCCGCTTCATCTCACAATACCGCTGAACCAAAGTATGACATGCTGGTAAGCAGTATGACTTATATCGCCCACAACTCACTTGTGTTCTACTCGTGCATAGCATCAACGCATAAAACCAGGCTCGGATGCCACTGTTAGTGAACGTAGTAATTTCAAAAAAATTCCTACGCACAAGCAAGATCATGGTGATGCATAGCAACGAGAGGGGAGAGTGTTGTCCACGTACCCTCGTAGACCGACAGCGGAAGCGTTATCACAACGCGGTTGATGTAGTCGTACGTCTTCACGATCCGACCGATCACGTACCGAACGTACGGCACCTCCGAGTTCTACACACGTTCAGCTCGATGACGTCCCTCGAACTCCGATCCAGCCGAGTGTTGAGGGAGGTTTTCGTCAGCACGACGGCGTGGTGACGATGATGATGTTTCACGACGGCAGGGCTTCGCTTAAGCTCCGCAACGGTATTATCGAGGTGTAATATGGTGGAGGGGGCACCGCACACGGCTAAGAGATCTCAAGGATCAATTGTTGTGTCTCTGGGGTGCCCCCCTGCCCCCCTATATAAAGGAGCAAGGGAGGAGGAGGCGGTCCCTAAGGAGGGGGCGCACCAAGTGAGAGTCCTACTAGGACTCCCTAGTCTAGTAGGATCCACCTCCCATATGGAATAGGAAAAAGAGGAAGGGAAAAAGAGAAGAAGGAAGGGGGCGCCCCCCTTCCCTAGTCCAATTCGACCAGACCAAGGGGAGGGTGCGGTCACCTTGAGGCCCTTTTCCTCTTTCCCGTATGGCCCATAAGGCCCAATACGTATTCCCGTAACACTCCGGTACTCCGAAAAATAACCGAATCACTCGGAACCTATTCCGGTGTCCGAATATAGTCTTCCAATATCTCAATCTTTATGTCTCGACCATATCGAGACTCCTCGTCATGTCCGTGATCTCTTCCGGGACTCCGAACTACCTTCGGTACATCAAAACACATAAACTCATAATACCGATCGTCATCAAACGTTAAGCGTGCGGACCCTACGGGTTCGAGAACTATGTAGACATGACCGAGACTCATCTCCGGTCAATAACCAATAGCGGACCTGGATGCTCATATTGGCTCCCACATATTCTACGAAGATCTTTATCGGTCAAACCGCATAACAACATACGTTGTTCCCTTTGTCATCGGTATGTTACTTGCCTGAGATTCGATCATCGGTATCATCATACCTAGTTCAATCTCGTTACCGGCAAGTCTCTTTACTCGTTCCATAATGCATCATCCTGCAACTAACTCATTAGTCACATTGCTTGCAAGGCTTATAGTGATGTGCATTAACGAGAGGGCCCAGAGATACCTCTCCGACAATCGGAGTGACAAATCCTAATCTCGAATACGCCAACCCAACAAGTAGCTTCGGAGACACCTGTAGAGCACCTTTATAATCACCCAGTTACGTTGTGACGTTTGGTAGCAGACAAAGTGTTCCTCCGGTAAACGGGAGTTGCATAATCTCATAGTCATAGGAACATGTATAAGTCATGAAGAAAGCAATAGCAACATACTAAACGATCAAGTGCTAAGCTAACGGAATGGGTCAAGTCAATCACATCATTCTCCTAATGATGTGATCCCGTTAATCAAATGACAACTCATGTCTATGGTTAGGAAACATAACCATCTTTGATCAACGAGCTAGTCAAGTAGAGGCATACTAGTGACACTCTGTTTGTCTATGTATTCACACATGTATCATGTTTCCGGTTAATACAATTCTAGCATGAATAATAAACATTTATCATGAAATAAGGAAATAAATAATAACTTTATTATTGCCTCTAGGGCATATTTATTTCAGTATATGGGATTGACAACCCCTTTGTCACGTTGGTTGCAAGTTGGTGTTTTTTGTGCAGGTATTCAGTGGCTTGTTGCGTTGTCTCCTACTGGATTGATACCTTTGTTCTCAAAACTGAGCGAAATACTTGTGCTACTTTGCTGCATCACCCTTTCCTCTTCAAGGGAAAAACCAACGCAAGCTCAAGAGGTAGCAAGAAGGATTTCTGGCGCCGTTGCCGGGGAGATCTAGGCCAAGCCGAGACATACCAAGTACCCATCATAACTCTCATCCCTCGCATTACATTATTTGCCATTCGCCTCTTGTTTTCCTCTCCCCCACTTCTAAAACGATTTTTGAAAATATTTGCCTTTTCTTCGCCCCTCTTCTGTTCGTCTTTTCGTTTGCCTTGATGCCTTATTTGGCTCGTTTGCTCGTTTGGTTGGAATAATTGTGTATTTATTGCTAATCAGAGAACCTAAGATTTATGGATCCTCATCTGCTTGCCAATCTTTTTAAGAGATCCAATTATGATGAACCAATTGCTAGTGAGTTTTGTGCACTAGATTATCTTTATGAAGTTCTGCTTGAAATTCATGAATCTGAAAATTGTGATGAAGTACTTTATGAAGTGATTCACGATAGATCTTTGAATAAAAAGCATGATTGCAATGATTTTATTATAAATTCTATTAATGTCAATTGTGCTAATAATATGGAAAACCTAAGCTTGGGGATGCTAGTTTTGCTATGTCCACTACTTGTTGCAATGATCATGATTGGGGTGATTCTTCTTATGATCTTGAAAATTTATTTAAGCCCCATGATGAATATGAGATTTATAAGAATGTTTGCAATAATATTGAAAGTGGGTTTGGAAGAGTGTCGACTTTAGATCCCGCATATTTGGAGAATATTCAATCTTATGAATTTTTTGATAAAAGTGGGTTCGGAGAAGTCATGACTTTATTTTATGATAACCCCACTATTTCGGAAGAGTGTCAACTTTGCATGCACGTGGATCATGACGAGAAAATTTTATGTGATAGTTATATTGTTGAATTTGATTAAGATACCACATGTAATTATTATGAGAGGGGGAATATGGTTGTAGAAATTTTCATGTTACTAAATTACCTCTCGTTATGTTGAGATTGCGATTGTTTCTTTCTTCTTCCTTGCATATGCTAGATCTTGCTTGTCTTGCTAATTTGTTTTCCTATAAAATGCCTATGCATAGGAAGTATGTTAGAAATAGATGTGATTTTCATATGCTACATGATGCTCTCTTCGTGTTTCAATTGCTATCTTTTATGTGAGCATCATTGAAATTATCAATGCCTAGCTTAATGTGTCGGTGCAAAAAAGGAGGGGTCCTATTTTGTACCCCTTTACTTGTGCGCGGGCAGTTGAAGCCGCGCTTGCGGCCACACTTAGCGGGGCAGAGGAAGGAAGCAAAGCCACAAGACAACTAGAGCTGTGCTCGAGACCAGAAGCATGAAGAGCTTAGGGGCAAGGTGAAGCTCCCCCGGCAAGGTCCTTGCCGGGGCGGCCTTCGCGGCCCCGGCAAGAACCTTGCCAGGGCAACTTGACCAACGCCAGCAGGGCTGCCACCCTTGAGCCTGAGAGTTCCGACGCCCTCAACCACATTGGAACCAAAGCTCGGGAGGCGCCTCCGTGGTGGCATGTAGATCTTTGTGAAGACCAAGAACATACAAGACTAGATGAGAATCAGAAGACGGAGATCCTCGGCGAGATCCTTGCCGAGGATACCCACGAGACCCCTCGGCAAGACACTTGCCGGGGACGCCCACGACGCCGCGGCAAGACCCTTGCTGGGGCCTCGACAAGACTCTTGCCGAAGACATCTGCGGGGCCACAGCCAGGCCCACATCTGCCAAGACTCCACCGCCGTTCCCATGCAGCTGCCAGTCCACCAACTAGGCGAGCACCTGCGTGGCGACGTGCGGCCTCTAGGACAACATAGCAAGCACCTGCATGGTGGCATGCAGATCTTCATGAAGACTCTGCCACCACACCAACTCAGCAGCCAGCCAGCCAGCGTGGCGCTACACGCCTTGTCAGCTCGGACGCGTGTGGAAGCCAGGCGAGGCGGCGACAGCTGGGATGAGCTTCCTTGCCATCCCCGATAAAGCAAGAAGGGCACGTCGGCAGCGCATTAAATGCGTTTGTCCCACGGTGCCAGAAGATAGACTCGACTATTGTACAACTTTCCACCTCCTGCGTGCCACTGTGGCAGCCCCTTTTGACTATAAAAGGAGGCCCGTGGCGTACTGAGGAAGGATTCGGATTTTTGGACCCTGCATGCTTTGTAGCCAGTCCAAGAACACCAGATAAACATAAACCAGCAGGAGTAGGATATTACGCATCACTTGCGGCCCGAACCTGGATAATCCCCCTGCGTTGATCTCTCAATCCCGCTCTTTCCAAAGCCCCGCGCCCGGCAACCGTAGCAAAAGGGATTCCTCGTGATCCCGTAGGTGTCGTTTCCCTCGACATCTTTGGCGTGCTAGGTAGGGCGCGCGAGCTGTGAAAATCTAGTTTCGAGGTTAGCACACCGACTTCATCATCACCATGGCACCCAAGAAAAAGGGCATCACAGCGATCGGCTCATCCGGGGCCGGCCCGTCCGCGCCGGCGCGAGCAGGCGGCCGGGTGCCCACGGATGGGGCCGGAGACGTGGCCCGCGAGCATCCACGACATTCTGGCGATCGGAGCCAGGCGAGCGGCGTCGTCCGAATCCGAGACGACGAGCCACGTGCCGCTGGGTCTGGGGGCGGGGTCGTGCTACCCACGGGCGACGCAGCAGCCTCTACGGCACCCCAGCTGGCGCCCGCATCGCGCCGTTCCCAGGCCACGTGTGATGAGCAACACCGCGATGCCGGAGCCCTCAGGCACTGCCGCGGAAAGAGCCATGTGCGCCACTCGCAGGACGAACCACGCCGACGTGCGTGCTCAGACGCCGGTGCAGGCGGCGCGCGACTGCGAGACCGCAACAGAGCCCCTTCTAACCCGGTTAGAAGTCGGAGCGCATCACGGTCTACGCAGATTTTGCCGCTGCCTACACCAGCAGAAGCGCTGGCGTGCGTGCAGCTGCTCCTCGACTTCCCCCCTGCTACGGAGAAGATCGGCGAGTCGAGAGCCACCATCCGAAGCCTTGTCAGCTTCGCCAACAAAGATGAGCCGCTCCCAACGGGACCCTTGCACCGGCGTCCTGACGAGCCGGTGCATGCCGGCAGTGGGGGGACCAGAGACACTGCGACCACGGTGCACTCTACCCCCCCCCCCCCCGCACGGCCGCGACAACAGCCATCGGCCCATCGACCCGACGTCGGTGACAACGTTTCCACAGCGTCATCCGACCCGTGAACCCGCCGCGACCAACGTCAAGTCCTTCGGGAACGGGCCCAGGAAGACACTCGAACTACCATCGAACGACGACGGGAGATGCGCCATCAGTCAGATTGGCATGCGGGGCCTACTATGGACCACCCGGCGCCGGGGGGCCCCGGCGACCTGCCTTACGAGGGGGGTTGTCCAGCCTTTACCCGAGAGCTGCGGCAGTTCTAGTGGCCCTCCCACCGCACGTTCAAGCCTGATGTTGGCGAGAAGTACAACGGCAAGACCCACCCGTCGGAGTTCCTCATCATCTACACCATCACGATGCAAGCTGCTAGAGCTCGCGACGACAAAGTGCTTGCCAATTACTTCCCATTGGCACTCAAACCCAACGTCATGTCGTGGTTGATGCACTTGCCAGTGGATTCCATTTCTTCTTGGTCGGATTTGTGTCATGAGTTTGTTGGCGCCTTCACTGGAGGCCACCAAGCTCATGGCCAGGCAAGCGATTTGCACATCATCCCCCAGAAAAAAGGTGAAAACCTGCGCAAGTACATACAGAGGTTCGGCTGGGTGCAGCACAACATCCAAGATGTTCATCCCGCCGCCGTTATCAGCGCATTCCATCAGAATGTGCACGACTGCAAGATGCGTGAAGAGTTGGCGATGAACAAGGTCATGGATGTGGCCGAACTTTATGTTCTGGCCGATAGATGTGCTCGAGCTAAAGAGGGGAGGAAGTACCCCGGCGAGGACGCCGGTGCAGAAACCGACTCCACAGACGAAGACACCGCCGCCCCGACAAAGAAGGGTCGGCGCCGCAACAGGAAGCGCAAGGGCAAGACTGTGCTTGCCGTTGAGGGATCCGGCGAGCTCGTTATAACATCCCAAATTTCCCATTTGGAATGTTTTACAATTGTAGCTAAGCATCTATGCTTATTGCTTGAATTGAGTGACATTTGAATTATTTCAGAGGCTTTTGAGTTTGTTGGAATTTGGATTCAAATTGGCAGTTGAATTTATTTCAAACAATGCCTGACAAATACTTGAGCAAAAGTATGAGAGGAGTAAACATGACACTCCAAAAATGTCAGAAGAAAAATATTGCCAAAAAGTTTGAATTTAAATTTGAAATTTTATTTGGGATTTCCAGAAAATTGTTTTTTTTAGTTTGAGTTTTACCTCTGAAAAATGTCCACGTTGTAGGATTAATTCCCCTGAGAATTTTGATATATATATATGTCCTATATAAAAATAATATATATTTTTTTCCTTCCTCTAATTCAAAAAAAAAGAAAGCCCCAGGCGCCAAGCCAACCGGCCCAGCACCAGGAGCCAGCCAGCCCAGCCCACCGACGCCCGAGCCGGCCTGCCCCAGCGCCCGATGCCCGAACCCCCTCCCCGATCGGTCGCCCGTCCTCTCTCCCTCTCTCTCTCTCACTGACGCGGCCCCACCTCTTCTTTCCCCTCGCGCACGCACGCCGCACCGGAGCACGCGCAGAGCGCGCCGACCGCGATCTTCTCGGGATCGCGATCCCGCGTCGCCCCCTCTCCAAGTCCATGTCCTATAACCCTCGCTCTCCTCTCTCGAACCCCCTAAAACCCTAGCTCCAAACCCACCACAGCGCCGCCCTCGCCTTCGCATCTCGCCGCCGCCACCTCGGTTCACCGCCACTTGTCGCCGGTGAGCACCCCCTGCCCTTCCCTACTACTCCACCGGAACCGCCGCTTCCACGCGCACCCCCCTGACACCATCTACCTGCCCAGGAGCCCCCGAAGCCGTCGCCCCTGACCTCGTTCGCCGCCCGCCGGAGCTGCAGAGCACCGGGCTCTGCACCGCCTCGTCCCCGCCGCTCCAGTCGCCCCCGAGCTCCACCGAGACCACCCTCGACCTCGCCACGCTCCGCCGCATCTCCCCGACGTCGCCGCCGCCGCCCAGGACCACCGGAGCAGCCGCGCCGTCCACGCCCGAGCCGCCGTTGTCCGTCGCCGTCGTCGCCACACTGTAAGTCGCCGGAGCCGCCCTCCACCGTTCGATCTGCAATCTACGGAGTAGATTAGAAGTAGTGAAGGGTTAGGTTTATTTGTTTAGATCGGTTTTAGTTTCGGTTTAGATCGGTTTATTTTATGTTGTGGTTTAGTTGGACGGCCGACTGGTTTATTTCTGTTAGCCCGTGGACGCGTTGGATTATTAAACGCTTAGGCGCTGTTTACTTTTAGAACGCTCACTGTTTCGGCCCGTTAGCGCGTTAGTTTTTTTTATTTTCGTTTCTGTTTTAAAACAGAATAGTTCCAATCTTGAAAAATCTATATCTTTTAGGTTATTTATTATTTTTAGTTGATTCTTTTTTTGTTAGTTTGCAAATTTGTTGTAGTTTCTGTAGAAAATAGGTTTAGCCATGTTTAAATTATTAGAAATAGTTTTATATTAGATTTAGACAGATTAGTTTTTCTGCCATAAATTGAGTTAGGATTATTATTTTTTAGTGATTCTTTTTTCTACTGCTTAGTTTTGACCATGCCTAGCAGTAGGAACTTGTTTTGGTATTTTAGATTTAATAAACAATTAGTTTTAGGTCGAAATCAAGTTTTTCTTGTTTATTTAGCTAGCTACTGTTTTCCTACTGTTCTAGTTAGTAAATAATTTTATTTTTGTTATGTTATAGTTTATTTTAGATTAGTTTCTGTAGCTACAGAGGATGAACTTTTATTTACAGTAGAATAATTTTATTTTATTTTCTTTGCTAGGATTGTTTTAGGCATAATAGGAGTTCTATAATAGCTTTTGATGTGATTCTTTTTGCTCCTAGTTTGTATGATGTTTTTCCTTCTGTTAGTTAGCAAAACCAATGCTTAGGTTCTGTTAAGAAAAGTTTTAGTTGTGTAAAACTATTTCTTAGTTGTTGCTTGATATGATGAAAACCTTGATTTGCTTTCTCCGAGTTTTTTCTTTGGTTTTGGTTTGAGTGCTTGGGTGTTTTACTTCAACTTGCTGTTATGTTATATTGTGCTATACTTATTTGTGCTATTGTTTGACTCGGTAGAATTTCCGGAGTGCGAAGCCTGCTATTACGAGTCGCTAGCTTTCGAAGACCGTCAGCCAGGCAAGTCATTTGATCATGTTTTTACAATACCTATGATTTTATTGCATTAGAGTTATACCTCCCCACCATGCATGCAGTAGGAGAATTTTGTTAAGTTATGTTCTTAAGTAGTATCATGAGGTAGGATGAACCCTTCTCCCTTGTTACCAATGCCCGGGACGATGTAGTTTATTTTGCTATGCTCGTAGACGGGGTTGGTTGAGTGATTCATAAGGGAGATGTGAGAGTCAAGATGATGACAACCCCATGACGTCAAGCTCAAGATGGACTTCAAAATTCACTACTGGGTGGAGGACGGTTGACGGGCACCCTGGAGAAACCAGCGGATGGCCGGGATGCATGGAGAAGCGCCATGACATCTTGCGGAAAGCTTCACCCAGCCACGAAGAGACGGATGGATACCCCATTGACCGGAAGCTTACCTGTGCAGCCGCAAGCCATTATGGGCTCTGGCTTGGTTGACCCTAGGCGTGACTCTGGCCGGACGGTGCTACGAGATGTAGAAGAACGGTAGGATTGGATGGGCACCGGCAGTGGCCCAGAGGAACTCTTCGGAAGACCCTGTTTCGTTCGTCCCGTCTTCAAACACCAGGCAGTGCGAAGACTTAAAAGGAGGGAACGATTCTTGCGGGTAAAGTGCACAAACCTCTGCAGAGTAACAACCTAATCGATTAGCCGTGTCCCCGGTTACGGACAAATGAGCCTCTGGAATTGGAGTATTTCGGATATCTCAACACTGAACTTAATAAATTAATTGAGGGGGTTATTTAATAATTGGGAATGAGACATTGGTTGGCGGAACCATCTCAATAACTACCAACATTTTGTAGTAATTGCAAACAAGTCCTTGTTGTAGGGAAAAACCGGCTTTTTCGCAAAACAATGAAACTTAGAGCCCCACAGCCAAATTGCATATAGTATTAGTAATTTTATTGTTGTTCTCTCTTCATGACTTGCCGGCATATTCAAAATGCTGACCTACACGGCTGCAACGTCTTATGTTGCAGAGGAGTTTTCCGATCAGGAGTGAGGCTACGATCCACGCTTGGCGATTGCCCTATGGAGTCGGATGGACTCGCTATTCGTCTACGCTTCCGCAGCTTTATTTAGTTTATTTCTCATGAGTTGGCCTTCGGCCGAATTTATTATGATGTAATAAAGACTCGATATGAGAATCGTGTAATAAATTCAGGTGTGATTGAACTTTGAATCTTTGCATCAATGTACTGTGTGTGCCAGCATGATCTTGGGATGGTACAGCTACACAGAGACTTGACCGATTTCGGTCGGGTCGTTACAGAGATGGTATTCAGAGCACACGCTGACCGTAGGACGTAACCCCTAGGATCGGAAAGCCATAGGAAGAGACTATTTTATTTTATGTCCTTATCATTCCGTAATTCTCCCCTGTTCATTTCTGACTTCTCTCCGATTTTCAACATTCTAGATGGCCGCCGAGTTCACCCCAGTTCTGCTACCGGAGTTTTGCCAGCCAGATGAGACGATGCTTCTCGGCAAGAAGCTGGTTCAGATCGTGAAGAAGCTGAAGATTGCCCTGCCCTCAATCACCGGGAAGCCTATCAATGCACTTCCGACGGATACCCGCTACAGGATTATGGTGCACATTCCAGGGAGGACCTTCGGAGGACATTCAGAGCCCATTGACTTTGAGTTTACCGATTTCACTTGGATCCTCGGAAGAGACATGGCGATTTATCGTGCACTTGGACATCTCCGAGAAGAGTACAGGGCCGAGCTCGACCCATCAGACCTCGCCATGATTTCTCGCAGAGCTAGGAATGGAGATATCATCCGTACCGTAGAGGACGACTCCATTCTTTCATATGTCCAAGACTTGGAGAGTCTCATCAGGAACCGGGAAATCCAGACGCGCCGAAACTCGAAGGTACACAGGAGGTTGTTGTTCCGTGAACTGGAACTGGAGGAGAAAGCACGCGCGGACTTCCTTGAACATGAAGAAGAAGTCAAGGATTTTATGGAGAGAATCGAGGTCCGGGATAAATATATTGCCACACTGGAGGAGAAGATAGACCTGGGAGAAGACCTTTTTCCGAGTGGAGATGATGGACCTCTCGTGAGCAATGACCAGGATTATGAAGAGAGCTCCACCGAAGGAAGCCGCAAGAGGAGACGCCGCACCAGAGGACGCCGCACCGGAGGACGCAAGAATAATTGATGAAGACATTTAGTCGACCGCCATGTTATTTTATTTTTTTCGTCGATCAGTTAGGCCGTTATTTTGATTAGTCGTGAGATTTTTGTAATCCCAGATTGAACCTTGTTTGAGATGAATGAATAAATGATTGGTGTGATTATGATTGTGCATTCATATGGGTAGTGCTATTTTCTCATTAGACCCTTGTTCTATTCTAATTTCTCATCCACTCCAAAACACCAGATGCCTCCGAGACGTGACCCCGGTTTCAACTTTCCGCCGGAGCTCACCCAGCTGATCCAGCAGCAGAATGCCCTGATGCAGATGCTCATCCAGAACCAGAATAACAACAACAACAATCCACCGCCACCACCCCCTGTTGACAACTTGACACGCTTCCTAAGGCTGAATCCGCCAGTGTTCTCTAGCAGCACTGAGCCGATTGTGGCCGATGATTGGCTCCGCAAGGTCGGAAGGGAGTTAGCCACTGCTGGATGCACAGATGCAGAGAAGGTGCGCTTTGCCGCACATCAGCTTGATGGACCTGCAGCTTCTTGGTGGGAGAACTACACCGCCACTTATCCGGCCGCCACCGTGACATGGGCTGAGTTCCAGCAGGCCTTCCGCACCGCTCATGTCTCAGCTGGAGCCATGAGTCTGAAGAAGCGTGAGTTCCGCAACTTACGCCAGGGGAACCGTACTGTGGGGCAGTACGTGGATGAGTTCAGCAAATTATCTCGCTATGCCCCAGATGATGTGGCCACAGATGCCGCAAAGCAAGAGAAGTTTCTCGAGGGACTCAATGATGAGCTAGGAATGCAGCTAATGGTGGCTACCTTCAACAACTACCAGGAGCTGGTAGACAAGGCCACCATACTTGAAGGCAAGCAGCAGCAGATTGATAGCCGCAAGCGGAAATATGGCCAGGGAAAGTACAACTCCGGAGCTCAGCAGAAGCCCCGCTATACCCCATACTCAGGAGGACATACCCATCACACCCATGGAGGACATAATCATGGAGGACATAACCATGGAGGGAATGGGAACAATCGCAACCACGACAACAACTCCAAGTCAGGCAATGGAGGCAATGGCAACCAGCACCGTCCTGCTCCGGCTCAGAAGGATCTGAGTCATATCACCTGTTTCAAGTGCCAGAAGACAGGACACTATGCCACCGATTGTCCGGAGGCCAAGCAGAGGAATGGAAACGGCAACGGCAATGGAAGCTCAGCAAAGAAGCCCAACCCTTTTCTCGTGCTCAGGTGAATCACCTTGACGTGGAGGACGTCTATGATCAGCCAGACACTGTGGTTGGTAAGTTTTTATTAAATTCACATCCAGTATTGGTACTCTTTGATTCCGGTGCAACGCATTCATTCATATCAAGGGTAGTTGTGGAAAAGTACGGGTTGCCCATTAGAACCCTTAGAACCCCGCTTCAGGTCACTTCCCCAGGAGGAGAGATGACGGCAGGCTTAGGCTGTCATTCGACCCTCAGCATCGGAAACCATGATTTTCCCGCAGACCTCATAGTATTGGAATCCCAGAGTTTGGATGTAATTCTCGGCATGGATTGGTTGACCAAGTTTGAAGGAAACATCGACTGTGCTCGCAAGACGATTTTGCTCACCACCCCGGAGCAGAAAAGGATCAAGTATGTATCCAGACGCACACCGATGAAGAATCGGGTGAATTCCCTCACGGGTGTTGTTCAGGAGGAAGTGCCCGTAGTGCAAGATTTTCCTGATGTGTTTCCAAAGGAATTACCATGAATGCCACCGGACAGAGACATTGAGTTTTTGATTGAGTTATTGCCCGGCACAGCCCCAATATCCAAGAGACCCTATCGGATGCCCCCGAATGATTTGGAAGAGATCAAGAAGCAAATTAAGGAGCTGTTGGAGAAAGGATATATTCGCCCAAGCTCGTCACCTTGGGGAGCCCCAGTTCTTTTGGTAGAAAAGAAGGATGGAACCCTGAGAATGGTTGTGGATTATCGTTCATTGAACAATGTGACCATCAAGAACAAGTACCCTCTGCCGATGATTAATGATTTATTTGATCAACTAGTTGGAGCCAAGGTATTCTCCAAGATCGATCTTCGATCAGGGTATCATCAGTTGAAGATTCGTGAACTGGATATACCCAAAACAGCTTTCACCACCAGGTATGGTTTATATGAGTATACCGTCATGTCATTCGGATTAACTAATGCCCCTGCGTATTTCATGAGCATGATGAACAAGGTATTTATGGAATATCTGGACAAGTTTGTCGTGGTGTTCATCGATGACATATTGGTTTTCTCCAAGAGCGAGGAAGAGCATAAGGAACATCTGCGTCTAGTTCTGGAGAAACTCCGGGAACATCAGTTATATGCCAAGTTCAGCAAATGTGAATTTTGGCTAAAGGAAGTCGGATTCCTCGGACATGTTATTTCAGGAGAAGGAATAGCAGTCGACCCCACCAAGGTCGAATCGGTCACCAACTGGCAGTCCCCCACCTCAGTCAAGGAGATCCGCAGTTTTCTCGGACTCGCAGGATATTATCGGAGGTTTATTGAGAATTTCTCCAAGATTGCCAAGCCCATGACTGAGCTGTTGAAGAAGGAAGCCAAGTACATTTGGACCGAGGATTGTGAAGCCAGTTTTCAGGAGCTGAAGAAACGTCTGGTTACAGCCCCAGTGCTAATTTTGCCGGACATACACAAGGATTACCAGGTATATTGTGACGCTTCTCGTCAAGGACTCGGAGGAGTGCTCATGCAGGAAGGAAAAGTTGTAGCTTATACCTCCAGACAGCTACGACCTCACGAGATGAATTATGCCACACACGATTTGGAGTTAGCAGCCGTAGTGCACGCACTCAAGACCTGGAGACATTTCCTCGTCGGAAACAGTTGTGATGTTTACACGGATCATAAGAGCCTGAAGTATATTTTCACGCAGAAGGAATTGAACCTCAGGCAGAGGAGATGGCTTGAATTGATCAAGGACTATGACATGAGATTGCATTATCACCCAGGGAAGGCAAATGTTGTAGCAGATGCCTTGAGCCGTAAAAGTTATGTGAACACCCTCATAGCTGGAGGATTACCTCAGGAATTAACCGACGATCTCAGAGAGCTCCGACTGGAGATAGTACCGAGAGGATTTGTCGCCACCTTGGATATACAGTCCACTCTGACCGAAAGAATCCGTGAAGCCCAGAAGACAGACAAGGAAATTGCAGAGATAAAGGAAAAGATGTGTAACGGAAAGGCGAAAGGTTTTCGTGAAGATGAGCACGGAACTTTATGGTTTGAGGATCGCATCTATGTGCCTAATGACCCAGAGGTCAGGAAGTTAATTCTTCAGGAGGCCCATGATTCACCATACTCGATTCACCCAGGCAACACCAAGATGTATCTGGATTTGAAGGAAAGTTTCTGGTGGACAGGTATGAAGAAGGATATTGCCGAGTACGTAGCAGTATGCGATGTTTGTCAGCGAGTAAAGGCGGAACATCAGAAGCCGGCAGGGTTACTTCAACCTTTGCCGATACCCGAGTGGAAGTGGGAAAAACTTGGAATGGATTTTATCACAGGATTACCGAGGACCCGTTCAGGTTATGATTCTATCTGGGTAGTGGTTGATCGCTTGACCAAGGTAGCTCATTTCATTCCTGTGAAGACCACATATACCAACGCTAAGTTAGCCAAGATATACATGACCAGGATCGTATGTCTGCATGGAGTTCCGAGGAGTATCGTGTCAGATAGAGGAACACAATTTACCTCAAAGTTTTGGAATCAGTTGCATGAAACTTTGGGAACGAGGCTGGAGTTCAGTACAGCTTTTCATCCGCAGACAGATGGACAAACCGAGAGAGTCAACTAGATTTTGGAGGACATGTTGAGAGCCTGTGCGCTAGACTATGGGTCTAGCTGGGATGACAACTTGCCATATGCAGAGTTCTCGTACAACAACAGCTATCAGACCAGTCTGAAGATGGCCCCTTTCGAAGCTCTATACGGAAGGAGGTGTAGAACACCATTGCTGTGGGATGGTGTTGGAGACCGAAAACTTTTTGGTCCCGATCTTATCAGAGACTCCGAAGAGAAGGTCAAGCTGATTCGAGATAGACTCAAGATAGCACAGTCGAGACAGAAGAGTTATGCCGACAGTAAACGCAAGGAGATAACGTATGAAGTTGGAGACCGAGCATATCTCCGTGTGTCCCCACTTCGAGGAATCAAGAGGTTCGGTGTTAAAGGAAAGTTAGCACCCTGGTTTATAGGCCCCTATAAAGTCCTCGAACGCAGAGGAGAAGTCGCTTACAAGCTGGAATTGCCGGAAGGATTGTCCGGAGTTCACGATGTCTTCCATGTTTCTCAGCTGAAGAAATGCCATGCTGAGATGGCCGAAATTCCGTTGAGAGACACAGTGCCCCTAGAGGCCATACAGCTCGACAGTGACCTGACTTATAAGGAGAAACCCGTCCGAATTCTCGAGACTGCAAACAGAGTCACCCGCAGCAAGATCATCAAGTTTTGCAAGGTTCTGTGGAGTCATCATTCCGAGGAGGAAGCCACCTGGGAGCGAGAAGAAGACCTCCGCCGAGACCACGCACACCTATTTGCTAGCCAACCCGAATCTCGAGGGTGAGATTCATCTTAAGGTGGGTAGGTTTGTAACATCCCAAATTTCCCATTTGGAATGTTTTACAATTGTAGCTAAGCATATATGCTTATTGCTTGAATTGAGTGACATTTGAATTATTTCAGAGGCTTTTGAGTTTGTTGGAATTTGGATTCAAATTGGCAGTTGAATTTATTTCAAACAATGCCTGACAAATACTTGAGCAAAAGTATGAGAGGAGTAAACATGACACTCCAAAAATGTCAGAAGAAAAATATTGCCAAAAAGTTTGAATTTAAATTTGAAATTTATTTGGGATTTCCAGAAAATTGTTTTTTTTTGAAGTTTGAGTTTTACCTCTGAAAAATGTCCACGTTATAGGATTAATTCCCCTGAGAATTTTGATATATATATGTCCTATATAAAAATAATATATATGTTTTTTTCCTTCCCTCTATTTCAAAAAAAAAGAGAAAGCCCCGAGCTGGCCAGGCCAACCGGCCAAGCACCCAGGAGCCAGCCGGCCCAGCCCACCGACGCCGAGCCGGCCTGCCCCAGCGCGCCCGCACGCCCGAACCCTCTCCCGATCGGTCGCCTGATCCTCTCTCCCTCTCTCTCTCTCTCACTGACGCGCTGGCCCCACCTCTTTCTTTCCCCCTCGCGCATGGCACGCCGCACCGGAGCACGCGCAGAGCGCGCCCGACACCGCGATCTTCTCAGGATCGCGATCCCGCGTCGCCCCCTCGTCCAAGTCCATGTCCTATAAGTTCCCCTCGCTCTCCTCTCTCGAACCCCCTAAAACCCTACGCTCCAAACCCACCACAGCGCACGCCATCGCCATTCGCATCTCGCCGCCGCCACCTCGGTTCACCGCCACTTTCGTCGCCGGTGAGCACCCCCTGCCCTTCCCTACTACTCCACCGGAACCGCCGCTTCCACGCGCACCCCCCTGACACCATCTACCTGCCCAGGAGCCCCCGAAGCCGTCGCCCCTGACCTCGTTCGCCGCCCGCCGGAGCTGCAGAGCACCGGGCTCTGCACCGCCTCGTCCCCGCCGCTCCAGTCGCCCCCGAGCTCCACCGAGACCACCCTCGACGTCGCCACGCTCCGCCGCATCTCCCCGACGTTGCCGCCGCCGCCCAGGACCACCGGAGCAGCCGCGCCGTCCACGCCCGAGCCGCCGTTGTCCGTCGCCGTCGTCGCCACACTGTAAGTCGCCGGAGCCGCCCTCCACCGTTCGATCTGCAATCTACGGAGTAGATTAGAAGTAGTGAAGGGTTAGGTTTATTTGTTTAGATCGGTTTTAGTTTCGGTTTAGATCGGTTTATTTTATGTTGTGGTTTAGTTGGACCGGCCGACTGGTTTATTTCTGTTAGCCCGTGGACGCGTTGGATTATTAAACGCTTAGGCGCTGTTTACTTTTAGAACGCTCACTGTTTCGGCCCGTTAGCGCGTTAGTTTTATTTTCGTTTTTTCGTTTCTGTTTTAAAACAGAATAGTTCCAATCTTGAAAAATCTATATCTTTTAGGTTATTTATTATTTTTAGTTGATTCTTTTTTTGTTAGTTTGCAAATTTGTTGTAGTTTCTGTAGAAAATAGGTTTAGCCATGTTTAAATTATTAGAAATAGTTTTATATTAGATTTAGACAGATTAGTTTTTCTGCCATAAATTGAGTTAGGATTATTATTTTTTAGTGATTCTTTTTTCTACTGCTTAGTTTTGACCATGCCTAGCAGTAGGAACTTGTTTTGGTATTTTAGATTTAATAAACAATTAGTTTTAGGTCGAAATCAAGTTTTTCTTGTTTATTTAGCTAGCTACTGTTTTCCTACTGTTCTAGTTAGTAAATAATTTTATTTTTGTTATGTTATAGTTTATTTTAGATTACTTTCTGTAGCTACAGAGGATGAACTTTTATTTACAGTAGAATAAATTTTATTTTATTTTTTGCTAGGATTGTTTTAGGCATAATAGGAGTTCTATAATAGCTTTTGATGTGATTCTTTTTGCTCCTAGTTTGTATGATGTTTTTCCTTCTGTTAGTTAGCAAAACCAATGCTTAGGTTCTGTTAAGAAAAGTTTTTAGTTGTGTAAAACTATTTCTTAGTTGTTGCTTGATATGATGAAAACCTTGATTTGCTTTCTCCGAGTTTTTCTTTGGTTTTGGTTTGAGTGCTTGGGTGTTTTACTTCAACTTGCTGTTATGTTATATTGTGCTATACTTATTTGTGCTATTGTTTGACTTGGTAGAATTTCCGGAGTGCGAAGCCTGCTATTACGAGTCGCTAGCTTTCGAAGACCGTCAGCCAGGCAAGTCATTTGATCATGTTTTTACAATACCTATGATTTTATTGCATTAGAGTTATACCTCCCCACCATGCATGCAGTAGGAGAATTTTGTTAACTTATGTTCTTAAGTAGTATCATGAGGTAGGATGAACCCTTCTCCCTTGTTACCAATGCCCGGGACGATGTAGTTTATTTTGCTATGCTCGTAGACGGGGTTGGTTGAGTGATTCATAAGGGAGATGTGAGAGTCAAGATGATGACAACCCCATGACGTCAAGCTCAAGATGGACTTCAAAATTCACTACTGGGTGGAGGACGGTTGACGGGCACCCTGGAGAAACCAGCGGATGGCCGGGATGCATGGAGAAGCGCCATGACATCTTGCGGAAAGCTTCACCCAGCCACGAAGAGACGGATGGATACCCCATTGACCGGAAGCTTACCTGTGCAGCCGCAAGCCATTATGGGCTCTGGCTTGGTTGACCCTAGGCGTGACTCTGGCCGGACGGTGCTACGAGATGTAGAAGAACGGTAGGATTGGATGGGCACCGGCAGTGGCCCAGAGGAACTCTTCGGAAGACCCTGTTTCGTTCGTCCCGTCTTCAAACACCAGGCAGTGCGAAGACTTAAAGGAGGGAACGTTTCTTGCGGGTAAAGTGCACAAACCTCTGCAGAGTAACAACCTAATCGATTAGCCGTGTCCCCGGTTACGGACAAATGAGCCTCTGGAATTGGAGTATTTCGGATATCTCAACACTGAACTTAATAAATTAATTGAGGGGGTTATTTAATAATTGGGAATGAGACATTGGTTGGCGGAACCATCTCAATAACTACCAACAATTTTGTAGTAATTGCAAACAAGTCCTTGTTGTAGGGAAAAACCGGCTTTTTCGCAAAACAATGAAACTTAGAGCCCCACAGCCAAATTGCATATAGTATTAGTAATTTTATTGTTGTTCTCTCTTCATGACTTGCCGGCATATTCAAAATGCTGACCTACACGGCTGCAACGTCTTATGTTGCAGAGGAGTTTTCCGATCAGGAGTGAGGCTACGATCCACGCTTGGCGATTGCCCTATGGAGTCGGATGGACTCGCTATTCGTCTACGCTTCCGCAGCTTTATTTAGTTTATTTCTCATGAGTTGGCCTTCGGCAGAATTTATTATGATGTAATAAAGACTCGATATGAGAATCGTGTAATAAATTCAGGTGTGATTGAACTTTGAATCTTTGCATCAATGTACTGTGTGTGCCAGCATGATCTTGGGATGGTACAGCTACACAGAGACTTGACCGATTTCGGGTCGGGTCGTTACACTCGTCGCCGCCAAAAAGGCCAAGGCTGACGACCCCGGCAAGGAGGTTGCCAGGTGTGCCGCCTGCTTGGCCCTGGCGGCCGCCGGCAAGCCAGGAGGCTCCGACAAGCAGTACTACAAGATCCACCACACCAAGGGCCATGACCTCCAGAATTGCCGACAGGTTGAGCTGCTTGCAGAAAAGCAGAAGGCTGAATATGAAATGCGAGACAAGGAGAAGGGTCAGGATGGTGCTGAGGGATCCGGCAAGAAGCATGGCGGCCAAGGGGGTCGCCGTGGCAAAGATAACCAACAAGACAGGCCCGCTCGGGGCCACGACAAGAAAGAGGAAGATGATGATCACGACGACGACCACGAGTCAGGCGAGCATGAGTTCCAGAAGGTTACAGAGGCCATGTGCGTCGACGGAGGCGCCTCGTTGCACACCTCACACCGCCAGCGGAAGCAGTGGGCGCATGAGGTCACTGCGGTAGAGCCATCATTCGATGCCCAGAAGCCCCTGAAGTTGTCCCGCACACCCATCGTTTTTGACACCGAGGATCACCCTGATCGCACAACTGCAGTCGGGTGTTTGCCATTGTTGGTTTCACCAACAATACGCAACCTCAAGGTGACCAAAGTGCTGGTTGACGGTGGGGCTGGTCTGAATTTGATCTCGCCCGCTGTGATCAAGAAGCTGCAGATTCCTGATGGAGATCTCGAGGAGACGGGCACGTTCCAAGGGGTCAACCCGGGAAGGAGTCAGCCGAAAGGTAAAATCATGCTGCCCGTTACGTTTCGGGGGTGAGCTGAACTACAGGACGGAGAAGATCGTTTTTGATGTTGCCGAGATCCCCCTACCGTACAACGGGATCCTTGGCCGCCCAGAGCTGGCCAAGTTCATGGTAGCGTCACACTACGCCTACAACACATTGAAGATGCTGGGGCCGCTGACCATCATCACCGTCCCCTCTGACAAGAAAGACACGCTCATCTGCGCCGACCAACTCTACCGAGAGGCAGTTGCAGTAGCTGCCACCAGGGCACTTGCTCCTGCCATTGAAGCCCCGGGAAGGAAGAAGGCCGGTAAGACCTCTTGCACCCACTCCGGCAAGCGCACCTCTTCGGAGTGTTGTGCTCCCGTTGAGGACGTGCCAGAGAGCTCCACCGGCAAGAGCAAGAAGTCCAAGTCTGCACCACCAGAAACCAAGAAGGTGTCCGTCAAGGAGGACGGCACAGGTGGGCCTTTCACTATAAGCTCACAGCAAATAGGAAAGCGCGCTCGTCGCCTTCCTGCGGGCGAATGTCGATGTATTTGCATGGCAAGCATCTGACATCCCCGGCGTTCCCAGGGAGGTGTTTGAGCACCATCTTGTTGTCTGTCCTCGCACGCGGCCCGTCAAGCAGAAGGTCAGGAAGCAAGCTTTGGAGTGACAAGAGTTCATCATTGAAGAGATCAGGAAGTTGGAGGCGGCAGGCCTGGTAAGAGGAGTACTCCACCCCACGTGGTTGGCCAATCCGATGGTGGTGCATATGGCAAATGGGAAATGAAGGCTGTGTATTGACTACACGGACATCAATAAAGCCTGTCCAAAGGATCCTTTCCCTCTGCCACGCATCGACCAGATTGTAGACTCCACTGCCGGGTGTGACCTGCTGTCATTCCTCGATGCCTACTCAGGATACCACCAGATCTTCATGATGAAGGAAGACGAAGAGAAGACTGCGTTCATCACCCCATGTGGTACGTATTGTTTTGTATGAATGCCTTTCGGGTTGAAGAGCACTGGTTCAACATTTGCCTGAGCAGTCCAAATTGGTTTTGAGCCCCAGCTACATAGAAATATGGAAGCTTATATGGATGACATAGCGGTCAAAACCAAGGACAGGGCCACGCTCGTGCAAGATTTAGAAGAAACATTCACAAATATGCGCAAGATCAACCTCAAGCTCAACCCAAAGAAGTGCGTGTTTGGTGTCCCCTCCGGCAAACTTCTCGGGTTCTTTGTGTCTCAACGCGGAATCGAAGCAAATCCCGGCAAGATCAAGGCGATCGAGCAGATTGAGGCACCAAAACGGATCAAAGACGTCCGTAAGCTCGCCGGCTGCGTTGCTGCCCTGAGTAGGTTCATCTCCAAATCTGCTGAGCGCGCCCTCCCCTTTTTCAAAGTTTTGAAAAAGGCGGGTCTAGTAAAATGGACTCCGAAGGCAGAGGTAGCACTGCAAGATTTGAAAAGGTACCTCTCCTCCACGCCAATACTAGTCGCGCCTAAACCACGGGAGCCATTGCTGTTGTACTTAGCAGCAACGAATCAAGTGGTCAGTGTTGCGCTGGTGGCGTAGAGGGAACTTGAGGGAGAAGTAGCAGTTGCAGCAGAGCCGTCGGATGGCGAGCCGGGGTCCTCCCTGGCAGAGCCTGACGCCGGCAAACCAGAACCCCCGGCAAGGCCCGGTCCCGGCGAGGCAGTGTCTCAGCGGATGGGCGAAGTGGGACAGAAGAAGAAGATGGTGCAGCACCCAGTGTATTTTGTCAGTTCCCTCTTGCAGGGGGCTAGGTCAAGATATTCTCGAATGTAGAAGCTGCTTTTCGGCCTCCTCATGGCCTCGAGAAAGCTGCGCCACTATTTCCAAGCGCACGAGATCACCGTCGTCACCCGCCTCCCTTTGCAACGGATTTCGCACGACCCAGATGCGACAGGGAGGATTGTGGAGTTGGCATTGGAGCTGTCGAGCTTTGGCCTCAGGTTTGAAACTACTTCAACGATCAAGAGCCGAGCTTTGGCAGAGTTCATAGCAGAGTGGACCCCGCAACGCCCGACGAGGAGATTCAAGAGACCACCCTTCCCGGCAAGGAGACGAGCAGTGAGTGGGTTATGTACTTTGACGGAGCTTTCTCACTCCAAGGTGCTGGTGCTGGCGTGCTACTCGTCGCACCCACCAGAGAGCACCTCAAGTACATAATCCAGATGCACTTTCCCCAGGAAAAGTCAACGAACAATACGGCGGAGTACGAGGGGTTGCTTGCTAGTCTCAGGATCGCGGCAGACCTCGGAATCAAGAAGCTCATCATCAGGGGTGATCCGCGGCTCATCGTCAAGCAAGTTAACAAAGATTACCAGAGCCCGTTGATGGAGGCCTACATGGATGAAGTGAGGAAGTTGGAAGAACATTTTGACGGCCTACTGGTAGAACATGTTCCCCGAGTGGAGAACAGCATTGCCGACGACCTGTCGAAACGCGCTGCCCTCAAGTTGCCTGTGGAACCAGGTACCTTTGTACTTCAGTTAATACAACCATCCATAGAGCCATCAGCAGGGCAGAACAAGCGAAGGAAGACAAGCCCTGGCAAGTACCTTCCCGCCAAGCTCCCAGGAGCCGCCGGCAAGGAGGCTGCCGGGTACCCCAAGCTTGCTGAGGGGCAACTACCTTCGACGGGGCCCCAGGCCCTGACCGTAGAGGCAGCTGCCCCTGCGGCCGAAGATGTGACTTTGGTCCTTGCCGTCGAGCCCCAGGCTCTGGCATGGGTGCAGCCCACCGTCCGTTTCCTCTAAACAGGAGAGCTCCATGAGGAGCAGGAAGAAGCAGAGAAAGTAGCCCGTCGGTCCAACATGTACCAGTTTGTGGATGATACCCTGTATAGAAGGAGGCCGAACGGAGTCAGGCTGAAGTGCATTCCTCAAGAGGACGAACTAGAGCTGTTGGCAGAGATACATGGAGGTATGTGTGGCTCCCACATAGGGTCAAGGGCCCTTGCTGGCAAGGCATTCCGGCAAGGTTTCTTCTGGCCCACAGCCCTTCAGGATGCAGCTGCGCTAGTAACCAAGTGTGAAGCATGTCAGTTCCATTCGAAGAAGCTTCATCAACCAGCTCAAGCCCTTCAAACAATCCCTCTCTCCTGGCCATTTTCGGTCTGGGGGCTCAACATACTGGGCCCCTTCCCCCGTGCTGTCGGGGGCTTTGAGTACTTGTACGTCGCAATCGACAAGTTCACAAAGTGGCCCGAAGTGGAGGCAGTGAGGAAGGTGACATCACAGTCAGTCGTCAAGTTCTTCAAGGGGCTAGTTTGCCGTTTTGGTGTGCCGAACAGGGTCATCACCGACAATGGCACGCAGTTCACAAGCCGCGCCTTCATGCAATACATCCAGGACCTCGGCAGTAAGGTCTGCTTCACTTCAGTGGCACACCCACGGAGCAACGGCTAGGTGGAGAGGGCAAATGCTAAAGTACTGCGAGGCCTGAGGACAAAGACTTTTGACAGGCTGCACAAGTGTGGAAGGCGCTGGATTGATGAGTTGCCGACGGTTCTTTGGTCGATCAGAACGATGCCAAATCGAGCCACCAGCCAGACACCCTTTGCCCTGGTATACGGGGCAGAAGCAGTTCTCCCCACGGAACTCACATACGGGTCACCTCAAGTGCTCACTTATGACGAGCTTGAGCAAGAGCAGTTGCGGCAAGATGACGCAACACTCCTTGAGGAAGATCGTCTTCGGGCGGCTGTGCGAGCTGCACGCTACCAGCAAGCCTTGCGCCGCTACCATAGCCGCAAGGTTCATGCCCGAAGTCTTGAGGAAGGCGACCTTGTTCTTCGGCATGTTCAGTCGGCCAAGAATTCCAACAAGTTGACGCCGAAGTGGGAAGGCCCTTATCGGGTAATACGAGTCACCAGGCCTGGCGCAGTTCGCCTGGAGACCGAAGATGGTATCCCAGTGAGCAACTCCTGGAACATCGAACATCTTCGTAAGTTTTACCCATGAGGAGCGGTTGTCGGGCCTCCCGGCAAACCACCTTTTGTACAAGCCTTGCCGACGAGGCATGTAACCCATTGTATAGAGCCAGGCGCAGACCCTGAGCATAAATAAATGAAGCACTGGTGCCCTAAGTTTTAGCATGCATGCTAGGTTAAGTCTCTTTTTGGTAGGGTTGATAGTGCCCGGCGACTACAAACCCCTAGCATAGAGTTCGGGTGTGTGTCTTTCCGTCCTTTCCAGTCTTTTCTTTGGTTCGCAGGCTGCACAGGCGTTTCTGCTAAGCCATTTAAGGGAATGGAGACGCATCGACATCCCCGACCCCGGAAAGCAATTGCCGAGGGCTGCAGATTCAAGCACCCGACCACGGCAAGCCAAGGTTGCCGGGGGCTGTTGATACATCTCCAATGTATCTATAATTTTTGATTGCTCCATGCTATTATATTATCTGTTTTGGATGTTTAATGGGCTTTACTAAGCACTTTTATATTATTTTTGGGACTAACCTATTAACCGAGGGCCGAGTGCAAATTGCTGTTTTTTGCCTATTTCAGTGTTTCGCAGAAAAGGAATATCAAACGGAGTCCAAACGGAATGAAACCTTCGAGAGAGTTGTTTTTGGAACAAACGTGATCCAGAGGACTTGGAGTGGACGTCAAGAAAGAAGCAAGGAGGCCACGAGGCAGGGAGGCGCGCCTGCCCCCCTAGGCGCGCCCCCCACCCTCGTGGGCCCCTCGCAGCTCCACCAACCTACTTCTTCCTCCTATATATACCCATGTACCCCGAAAACATCCAGGAGCACCACGAAACCCTATTTCCACCGCCGTAACCTTATGTACCCGTGAGATCCCATCTTGGGGCCTTTCCCGGTGCTCCGCCGGAGGGGGAATCGATCACGGAGGGCTTCTACATCAACACCATAGCCTCTCCAATGATGTGTGAGTACTTTAGCACAGACCTTCGAGTCCATAGTTATTAGCTAGATGGCTTCTTCTCTCTCTTTGGATCTCAATACAAAGTTCTCCTCGATTCTCTTGGAGATCTATTCGATGTAACTCTTTTTGCGGTGTGTTTGTCGAGATCCGATGAATTGTGGGTTTATGATCAAGATTATCTATGAACAATATTTGAATCTTCTCTAAATTCTTTTATGTATGATTGGTTATCTTTGCAAGTCTCTTCGAATTATCAGTTTGGTTTGGCCTACTAGATTGATCTTTCTTACAATGGGAGAAGTGCTTAGCTTTGGGTTCAATCTTGCGGTGTCCTTTCCCAGTGACAGCAGGGGCAGCAAGGCACATATTGTATTGTTGCCATCGAGGATAAAAAGATGGGGTTTATATCATATTGCTTGAGTTTATCCCTCTACATCATGTCATCTTGCCTAATGCGTTACTCTGTTCTTATGAACTTAATACTCTAGATGCATGCTGGATAGCGGTCGATGTGTGGAGTAATAGTTGTAGATGCCAAATCGTTTCGGTCTACTTGTCTCAGACGCGATGCCTATATACATGATCATGTGCCTAGATATTCTCATAATTATGCACTTTTCTATCAATTGCTCGACAGTAATTCGTTCACCCACTGTAATACTTATGCTATCTTGAGAGAAGCCACTAGTGAAACCTATGGCCCCCGGGTCTATTTTCCATCATATAAGTTTCAAATCTATTTTTACTCTGCAGTCTTTACTTTCAGTTTATATCATAAAAATACCAAAAATATTTATCTTATTATCTCTATCAGATCTCACTTTTGCAAGTGGCCGTGAAGGGATTGACAACCCCTTTATCGCGTTGGTTGCAAGGTTCTTATTTGTTTGTGCAGGTATAAGGCGACTTGTGTGTAACCTCCTACTGGAGTGATACCTTGGTTCTCAAAAACTGAGGGAAATACTTACGCTACTTTGCTGCATCACCCTTTCCTCTTCATGGGAAAACCAACGCATGCTGAAG
Organism: Triticum aestivum; assembly: GCF_018294505.1. NCBI lineage: Eukaryota > Viridiplantae > Streptophyta > Magnoliopsida > Poales > Poaceae > Triticum > Triticum aestivum. Next base: position 109,472,165 of record NC_057811.1, read on the forward strand.
AGGTAGCAAGAAGGATTTCTGGCGCCGTTGCATTATTTGCCATTTGCCTCTCGTTTTCCTCTCCCCCACTTCACCCTTGCCATTTCATTCGCCCTCTTTTTCCATTCGTATCTTGTCGCTTGCTTCTTTTGTGCTTGTGTGTTGGATCATTGGTCACGATGGCTCAAGACAATACTAAATTGTGTGATTTTTCCAGTACCAACAATAATGATTTTCTTAGCACTCTGATTGCTCCTCTTACCGATGCTGAATCGTGTGAGATTAATGCTGCTTTGTTGAATCTTGTCATGAAAGATCAATTCTCTGGCCTTCCTAGTGAAGATGCCGCTACACATCTAAACAACTTTGTCGATTTGTGTGATATGCAAAAGAAGAAATACGTGGATAATTATATTGTTAAATTGAAGCTATTTCCGTTTTCGCTCAGAGATCGTGCTAAAACTTGGTTTTCGTCTTTGCCTAAAAATAGTATTGATTCTTGGAATAAGTGCAAAGATGCTTTTATCTCTAAGTATTTCCTCCCGCTAAGATCATCTCTCTTAGAAACGATATTATGAATTTTAAGCAACTTGATCATGAGCATGTTGCACAATCTTGGGAGGGGATGAAATTAATGATACGTAATTTCCCTACACATGGTTTGAATTTATGGATGATTATACAAAAAATTTATGCCGGATTGAATTTTGCCTCTAGAAATCTTTTAGATTCGGCCGCGGGAGGCACTTTTATGGAAATCACTTTAGGAGAAGCTACTAAACTCCTAGACAATATTATGGTTAATTATTCTCAATGGCACACCGAAAGATCTACTAGAAAAAAGGTTCATGCGATAGAAGAGATTAATGTTTTGAGTGGAAAGATGGATGAACTTATGAAGTTGTTTGCTAATAAGAGTGCTCCTATTGATCCTAATGATATGCCTTTGTCTACTTTGATTGAGAATAATAATGAATCTATGGATGTTAATTTTGTTGGTAGGAACAATTTTGGTAACAACGCTTATAGAGGAAACTTTAATCCTGGGCCGTATCCTAGTAATTCCTCTAATAATTATGGTAATTCCTACAACAACTCTGATGGAAATTTTAATAAGATGCCCTTTGATTTTGAGACTAGTGTTAAATAATTAATGATTTGTCAAAAGAATTTCAATGCTTTGCTTGAAGAAAAATTGCCTAAGATTGATGAGTTGGCTAGGAACGTGGATAGAATTTCTCTTGATGTTGATTATTTGAAAGTTAGATATATTCCTCCTAAGCATGATATCAATGAGTCTCTCAAAGCCATGAGAATTTCCATTGATGAGTGCAAAGAAAGAACCGCTAGGATGCGTGCTAAGAAAGATTGCTTTGTAAAAGCGTGTTCTTCTAGTTTTCATGGTAATAGGGATGAAGATCTAAAAGTAATTGATGTGTCCCCTATTAAATCTTTGTTTTGCAATATGAATCTTGATAATGATGGGACTGGAGATGAGTCAACTTTAGTTAAAAGGCGTCCCAATGATTCGGAGTTTTTAGATCTTGATGCAAAAATTGGTAAAAGTGGGATTGAAGAGGTCAAAACTTTACATAGCAATGAACCCACTATTTTGGATTTCAAGGAATTTAATTATGATAATTGTTCTTTAATAGATTTTATTTCCTTGTTGCAATCCGTGTTAAATTCTCCTCATGCTTATAGTCAAAATAAAGCTTTTACAAAACATATCGTCGATGCTTTAATGCAATCTTATGAAGAAAAGCTTGAATTGGAAGTTTCTATCCCTAGAAAACTTTATAATGAGTGGGAACCTACTATTAAAATTAAAATTAAAGATCATCAGTGCTATGCTTTGTGTGATTTGGGTGCTAGTGTTTCCACGATTCCAAAAACTTTGTGTGATGTGTTAGGTTTCCGTGAATTTGATGATTGTTCTTTAAACTTGCACCTTGCGGATTCCACCATTAAGAAACCTATGGGAATAATTAATTATGTTCTTATTTTTCCAAATAGGAATTATGTGCCCGTAGATTTCATTGTTCTTGATATAGATTGCAATCCTACATGTCCTATTATTCTTGGTAGACCTTTCCTTAGAACGATCGGTGCAATTATTGATATGAAAGAAGGAAATATTAGATTCCAATATCCATTAAGGAAAGGCATGGAGCACTTTCCTAGAAAGAAAATAAAATTACCTTATGAATATATTATGAGATCCACTTATGGATTGCATACCAAAGATGATAATACCTAGATCTATTCTTGCCTTTATGCCTAGCTAGGGGCGTTAAACGATAGCGCTTGTTGGGAGGCAACCAAATTTTATTTTTTTCTTGAATTTTGGTTATGTTTAGTAATAAATAATTCATATATCCTCTGTTTAGATGTGGTTTTGTGTTTTAATTATTGTTTGTGCCAAGTAGAACCTTTGGGAAGACTTGGGTGAAGTCTTTGCGATCTTGATGTAAAAAACAGAAACTTTAGCGCTCACGAGATTAGCTACAACTTTTTACTGGAAAGTTATATTTAGTTGATTCGTTCTTCAGATGATTAATAGACAAATTCCTCACGTCCAGCAATTTATTTTAGAATTTTTGGAGTTCTATAAGTATAGGTTTGATCCAGATTACTACAGACTGTTCTGTTTTTGACAGATTCTGTTTTTCGTGTGTTGTTTGCTTATTTTGATGAATCTATGGCTATTATCGGAGGGTATAAACCATATAGAAGTTGGATTACAGTAGGTTTAATACCAATATAAATAAATAATGAGTTCATTACAGTACCTTATGGTGGTGATTTGTTTTCTTATACTAACGGAGCTCATAAGATTTTCTGTTGAGTTTTGTGTTGTGAAGTTTTCAAGTTTTGGGTAAAGATTTGATGGACTATGGAATAAGGAGTGGAAAGAGCCTAAGCTTGGGGATGCCCAAGGCACCCCAAGGTAAAATTCAAGAACAACCAAAAGCCTAAGCTTGGGGATGCCCCGGAAGGCATCCCCTCTTTCGTCTTCGTCTATTGGTAACTTTACTTGAGGCTATATTTTTATTCACCACATGATATGTGTTTTGCTTGGAGCGTCATGTATGATTTGAGTCTTGGCTTTTTAGTTTACCACAATCATCCTTGCTGTACACACCTTTTGGGAGAGACACACATGAATCATAATTTATTAGAATACTCTATGTGCTTCACTTATATTCATTTGAGCTAGATAATCTTGCTCTAGTGCTTCACTTATATCTTTTAGAGCACGGTGGTGGTTTTATTTTATAGAAATTATTGATCTCTCATGCTTCACTTATATTATTTTGAGAGTCTTTTAGAACAGCATGGTAGTTTGCTTTGGCTATAAAATTAGTCCTAATATGATTAACATCCAAGATGGGTATATAATAAAAACTATCATATAAAGTGCATTGAATACTATGAGAAGTTTGATACTTGATAATTGTTTTGAGATATGAAGATGGTGATATTAGAGTCATGCTAGTTGAGTAGTTGTGAATTTGAAATACTTGTTCTAAAGTTTGTGATTCCCGTAGCATGCACGTATGGTGAACCGTTATGTGATGAAGTCGGAGCATGATTTATTTATTGATTGTCTTCCTTATGAGTGGTGGTTGGGGACGAGCGATGGTCTTTTCCTACCAATCTATCCCCCTAGGAGCATGCGCGTAATACTTTGTTTCGATAACTAATATATTTTTGCAATAAGTATGTGAGTTCTTTATGACTAATGTTGAGTCCATGGATTATACGCACTCTCACCCTTCCACCATTGCTAGCCTCTCTAATACCGCGCACCTTTCGCCGGTATCATACACCCACCATATACCTTCCTCAAAACAGCCACCATACCTACCTATTATGGAATTTCTATAGCCATTCCGAGATATATTGCCATGCAACTTACCACCGTTCCGTTTATTATGACACGCTTCATCATTGTCATATTGCTTTGCATGATCATGTAGTTGACATCATATTTCTGGCAAAGCCACCATTCATAATTCTTTCATACATGTCACTATTTATTCATTGCATATCCCGGTACACCGCCGGAGGCATTCACATAGAGTCATATTTTGTTCTAAGTATTGAGTTGTAAGTAAATAAAAGTGTGATGATCATCATTATTAGAGCATTGTCCCAAGTGAGGAAAGGATGATGGAGACTATGATTCCCCGTCGGGATGAGACTCCAGATGAAAAACAAAGAAAAAAGAGGCCATAAAAAATAGAGAAAAAGGCCCAAACAAAAAAATAAAAAAATGAGAGAAAAAGAGAGAAGGGACAATGTTACCATCCTTTTGCCACACTTGTGCTTCAAAGTAGCACCATGATCTTCATGATAGAGAGTCTCCTATGTTGTCACTTTCATAAACTAGTGGGAATTTTACATTATAGAACTTGACTTGTATATTCCAATGATGGGCTTCCTCAAAATGCCCTAGGTCTTCGTGAGCAAGTGAGTTGGATGCACACCCACTTAGTTTCTTTTGTTGAGCTTTCATACACTTATAGCTCTAGTGCATCTGTTGCATGGCAATCCCTACTCACTCACATTGATATCTATTGATGGTCATCTCCATAGCCCGCTGATACGCCTAGTTGATGTGAGACTATCTTCTCCTTTTTCTCTTCTCCACAACCACCATTCTATTCCACATATAGTGCTATGTCCATGACTCACGCTCATGTATTGCGTGAAGATTGAAAAAGTTTGAGAACATCAAAAGTATGAAACAATTGCTTGGCTTGTCATCGGGGTTGTGCATGATTTAAATACTTTGTGTGATGAAGATAGAGCATAGCCAGACTATATGATTTTGTAGGGATAACTTTCTTTCGCCATGTTATTTTGAGAAGACATGATTGCTTTGTTAGTATGCTTGAAGTATTATTATTTTCATGTCAATATTAAACTTTTTTCTTGAATCCTTCAGATCTGAACATTCGTGCCACAATAAAGGAAATTACATTGAGAAATATGCTAGGTAGCATTCCACATCAAAAATTCTGTTTTTATCATTTACCTACTCGAGGACGAGGAGGAATTAAGCTTGGGGATGCTTGAAACGTCTCCAGCGTATCTATAATTTTTGATTGTTCCATGCTATTATATTATCTGTTTTGGATGTTTAATGGGCTTTACTAAGCACTTTTATATTATTTTTGGGACTAACCTATTAACCGAAGGCCCAGTGCAAATTGCTGTTTTTTGCCTATTTTAGTGTTTCGCAGAAAAGGAATATCAAACGGAGTCCAAACGGAATGAAACCTTCGGGAGAGTTACTTTTGGAACAAACGTGATCCAGAGGACTTGGAGTGGACGTCAAGAAAGAAGCAAGGAGGCCACGAGGCAGGGAGGCGCGCCTGCCCCCCTGGGCGCGCCCCCCACCCTCGTGGCCCCCTCGCAGCTCCACCGACATACTTCTTCCTCCTATATATACCCATGTACCCCGAAAACATCCAGGAGCACCAAGAAACCCTATTTCCACCGCTGCAACCTTCTATACCCATGAGATCCCATCTTGGGGCCGTTTCTGGCGCTCCGCCAGAGGGGGAATCGATCACGGAGGGCTTCTACATCAACACCATAGCCTCTCCGATGATGTGTGAGTAGTTTACCACAGACCTTCGAGTCCATAGTTATTAGCTAGATGGCTTATTCTCTCTCTTTGGATCTCAATACAAAGTTCTCCTCGATTCTCTTGGAGATCTATTCGATGTAACTCTTTTTGCGGTGTGTTTGTCGAGGTCCGATGAATTGTGGGTTTATGATCAAGATTATCTATGAACAATATCTGAATCTTCTCTGAATTCTTTTATGTATGATTTGTTATCTTTGCAAGTCTCTTCGAATTATCAGTTTGGTTTGGCCTACTAGATTGATCTTTCTTGCAATTGGAGAAGTGCTTAGCTCTGGGTTCAATCTTGCGGTGTCCTTTCCCAGTGACAGTAGGGGCAGCAAGGCACGTATTGTATTGTTGCCATCGAGGATAAAAAGATGGGGTTTATATCATATTGGTTAAGTTTATCCCTCTACATCATGTCATCTTGCCTAATGCGTTACTCTGTTCTTATGAACTTAATACTCTAGATGCATGCTGGATAGCGGTCGATGTGTGGAGTAATAGTAGTAGATGTGGAATCGTTTCGGTCTACTTGTCGCGGACGTGATGCCTATATACATGATCATGCCTAGATATTCTCATAATTATGCACTTTTCTATCAATTGCTCGACAGTAATTCGTTCACCCACTGTAATACTTATGCTATCTTGAGAGAAGCCACTAGTGAAACCTATGGCCCCCGTGTCTATTTTCCATCATATCAGTTTCCAATCTATTTTTACTTTGCATTCTTTACTTTCAGTTTATATCATAAAAATACCAAAAATATTTATTTTATTATCTCTATCAGATCTCACTTTTGCAAGTGGTCATGAAGGGATTGACAACCCCTTTATCGCGTTGGTTGCAAGGTTCTTATTTGTTTGTGCAGGTATAAGGCGACTTGTGTGTAACCTCCTACTGGATTGATACCTTGGTTCTCAAAAACTGAGGGAAATACTTATGCTACTTTGCTGCATCACCCTTTCCTCTTCAAGGGAAAACCAACGCATGCTCAAGAGGTAGCAGCTGCAGATTCGGATAAGTCCTTTATCCCCCATTATGCATTTCCGTATTGAATTGGGACGTATGAAGCCTCATTTATTCCTGGGCCACCGTGCTCCCCCTTTCCTTTGCCCAAGAACTATTCCCTAGTCCGAAACTTGGTTGTAGTCGCAGTGACGAGGAAGCAAACGAAGGGCCTAATCCTACTTCGCCCTGCCTCCACCAAGAGCGTGAGTATGGTCGTGCCATGAAGTGAGGGGACAGCAAGGCCTGTTACGGGCGACAATGTTTATCTTAAAAATAACAAGGATTCGTTCCTTGGCATGGGCCTCGCTCATGCACAAAGAACCCTGCAAGCACCCTTTTTCATTAATATGTCCCAAACAGGTACAGTTCGTACGGAATGTAAACATGAGCAAGGGGATTACAAGGTTTAAATTAAACAAGTGCCCGCAGGCTTGAAAACTAAAAAAGATAAGTGCCCCGTGATCCCCGTTCTTGCCCTTTTTCTCCCAGGTGCGGCAGGTAAAGGCAAAAAGGAGGCGACGGGGAAGGCGCCGATGGAGATCTTGACGAGGAAGACCCTCGGCAGGGCGCGTGGCCGAGGGAGGAGGGCGGCGTGGTCAGTCGGAGTCGGCATCCTCCCGTTTGACGCCCTCGTCGTCGTTGTTGCTGTCCTCCTCGTCACTCCCGCTTGAGGAGGAGTCTTCATCATCAGAGGAGCTTAACACGCAACACCTTAGGCGAGTTCCCAAGTGCCCAAAGATCTTGACGGAGAGCAGGCCGTTCTCCATTAATTTGAAGTGAAGAACGAGCCCCTCCGACAGGCTGTGGGCACGAGCGAAGGTCTTCCATCCGCGACGAAGATACATGACGTGAGGGGCGGGGAAGTCGACGTCGACCCGCATGCTGCCATTCTCGCAGCCCCTCATATGCAACCTCAGAGCCTGTGGCGGGTCGAGCTCCATCTCCCGAGCGAACGGAGTAGGGAGACGAAGACAACGGCGCACTAGCCGGTGCAGCCTGATGACGAACTCGTGGGGCTGGTCTCTGATGTGGCCCTCCATTGGGGGAGGGGCCGCTGGCGGAGGCGAGGCCGGTGCGCCGCCCCGTCCTCCTCTTCCCCGAGCGCGATGGCGGCCTCGACCTCGCCCCTCCCCCTTCCTCTCACGGCCGGCTCTGCCGCCACGAGCTCTTGGGAAGGAGGGGCGTGCTGTCGAGCAGAGACCCTCGTCGCCGCCATCAGAGTGTCGGCGCGCCCTCTTGCCATAGCGGAAGGAAGGAAGGCGCCAAGGTGGAAGGAGATGAATGATGAAAGATTGAGGGGTGCGATCCCCCCCCCCCTTCTTATAAAGGGGCGGGGCCGGGGCTCGGCCGCCCCACTTAACCAATCCGGCCACAGGGGCGCAGGGAATCGAGACCGACCCGCTGCTTCAACCAGCGACGGCCCGGTTTCCCGCCTTGTCATTTAAGGCCCTTGCCCCCCGCGTCCATCGCCTACCATCACTACAAAAAATACACTTCCGTGATGATACGTGTGTGTCACAGTAGGTCGTGTTTTTTGTCATGCATGTACATCCATGACAATTTTATGACAGAATCAAGATAGTTATACATGTGCTATCGTAGAAATGTTCCATGACATTACCAAAATTATCATCACGGAAGTGTCCACTTCCATGACGATAAATCGCGCGTCACAGAAGTGCTTTCGTCAAGGGTGACCGACACGTGGCATCCACCGTAACGGAACGCCGTTAAGCTATCGGGTCCGGTTTTGGATCCGATAACCCGCTAACAGCCCCGACCAATGGGGATTTTCCATGTGTAAAATCATCATTGGCTGGAGGAAACACGTGTCGGCTCACCGTTGGGACAGATGTCATCCACTCATTGGACCGAAGGCGCCTATGATACGTCGACACGTGGCACGGCCGAACAGAGGCCCATTCCTGTGAAAAGGCCGGCCCATTTGACTTGGTTAAAAGGTGGCAGGCCGGCCCACGGAAAGCCTGTTAATGGGCTGTTCGCATATAGCCCATTTACAACCCGCTAACCCAGGGCCCGTTACGACCTATCCGAATTAGGCCTAGTAGTGTCATCTGGGCCATCCAATATGATTCCAGCCCATTTTAAGTTCCGGCCCATGTATGGCCCATGACGTCTTTCAGCCCATATGAGGCCCTTTGTAACTCTTGGCCCATTAACGGCCCGTGGTGAAACTGGCCCGTAATGAACAGTTATCCACTTTATACCCATTAACGAACCATTAATCCATTGGGCCGTTTGCAGCCCATGTTATCTTTTGGCCTTCTCAGGACCCATTTATTCTTGGGCTAATTTCCAGCATTCGGTTACTTATGGCCCGTTACTGCCATTTTCTGCTTGTGGGCCAAATTCAACCCATGGTTACAGTCGGCCCGTTTGTGGCTCGTTAATACGTTGGGCCATTTTCATAGCGTCATCAAATACGGCCTATTAACGACGGCCCGTTATGGTCGGCCCATGAACGGATGACTCCAACTCTAGTCCGTTTAAGGCCATAATGCGGTCTGTTTTTGGCCCATGTTTGGCCAATCGATCATACGGCCCGTATAAGGCCCATTGATGATACGGCCCGTAGAAGGCCCATTGTTTCTACGGCCCGTAGAAGGCCCATTGTTTCTACGGCCCGTAGGAAGCCCAGTGTCACTACAGTAAATATGTAGCCCATGGCCTGTTAAAGGCGGGAAACTACTATAGGTTTAGACCTGCTAATGGCCCAAGATGATTATAGGCCCACGTTTTGGCCCATATGAGTAACGGGCCGGCCTGAAGACCGACAACACTGAGATCCACTGAACCTTCCAGCCTAAATTACAGCATACCGACCAAAGAATAAACCTAGACTATACAATAAAGAAATTATGGCATATTACATCCACTGGGAATCAAAGTTCGCTACCGGTGATAATAAAGCGCAACATGACCGCGGATTACATACGCTGGGCATCAAAGGTCGCCACCAGTGCATATAAACACGCTGACAAAAGAATATACAAAACTGAGAGCACTTCAGAAGGCACTAGACCTGGCAAGCTCGGGCCCCGCAAGCAGCCGAACAAGCTGATGAGACCTCAGTTGTGTCAACGATAGATGCTTCATCCCTAGCTGTATGGCACCATAGTGCGCAAGGCAGTCCCCTGACATATTCATTACATCTTTGACTTCAAGTCGGAGCTGAGCTGAAGCAAGCCTTTCCGCTTTATGTTGAGACTGAAGAAGTCGAACTGATTGAGGCAGCGACTACACAGAGGTTGTCTCACACCTGCTGGTGAGTAGCTTCAACTCACTGTCTTCATCAAGACAGGACCTTGGGGTCATCTCGCTATCCTCAAGATGGTTTGGCTCACTATCTTTCCTAAAGTTCTGCCTGGCATAAGAGATACGACTCTGAAAGAGAAACAAGGAGACACATAACACGTATCACAATTATATAAGCAAATAAATGGATCTGTTCTGCATAAGGAACATGTTTTTACAACTACAATTTAAAACTGGTAGTTTTTGCAAACATCCAATCATATGTAAACAGCAGTGGAGGAAATGATGCCTATCCAAATCTATACTAGAACAAAGTTCGAAGGCTTGAGAAGGATGAACTTACATTACTTGTTTTTTTTAAGGGTTAGACAGTAGGAAAGGCTCCTACTGCTTAGTATATTATCAAGGGGTAAAACAAGATGTACAGTGTTACATTACATATGGACATAATCTAGCAAGCAACTCCCACGCAGGGGGAAAGCATTACTGGTATTCTCAATGTAAAGAGTCAAGTATAGTGGCAACTATCTGTTTTTTGTGGTCAGGGACCCTATGGCTAATACTAGCAAAGTCCTTGAATCTAGTTTTCCAGGATGAGACTGAGGGGGCTACTTGGCGAAAGTAGTTATTGTTTCTTTCTTTCCAAAGACTCCAAGCTGCCACCAAGAAGATATCCATAACCATGGGGCTATGATGTAAAGTTTTGAGGTGCATCATCATGTCCAATTTGTTGCCATTCACAGGCCAAGAAATATTCAGCTCATTCCAGCATGTCCCACTAAATGTACACCTGAAAAAGAGGTGTTCCACCGTTTCCTGAACGTGCTGCCCACAGAGCAAACAATCCAAGTTATCCCCAATGTTATAGTGCCGCCTTTTGAGCATGTTCCTTGTGTTAAGACGATCGGATAAAAGGAACCAACCAAAGACGTTGAGCTTGGGAATACATCGAGCCTTCCACAGCCATTTAAAAGCTTCATGTGCAATTACATCTTTGAAGAAGAAAGCGTAGTACGCGGTTGTCTTGAATTCAGCCGCCCCCCAAACGTAGGACCAGATGTCCTTTGTGTCTGTCACTCCTAGGTGTCTCATGTGTTGTTGTAGCATCCTCAACTCATCATGCACCTGGAGTGAGAGAGGTAAGTGGTAGCCTTGCTCCACACTGGAAATGGTGAGGAACTGGTTGATCGAGGCATCTTCCATGGTGGTGTATGAGAATGCACGTGGGTAGATATCAGCAACAATGCCCTCACACCAGTTGTCCTTCCAAAAAGTGCTGAGTCACCCCATCCAACGGTCACCTTCGAACCCCCCCTGTAAACTGGCATAAGTTTTATGAGTTCCCGCCACCAGAAGGAACCACAAGTGCTGCAGCATAGGGGACAGTGGTGGAGCAGTAGGAGTCCCACAGGAGGTGTACCCAAGGCGTATCAAATTTATTGTAGAATTTGTGAAGTAGTTTAAGAAGCATTGCGTCGTTCTGAACCTTGAGGTTAAGTACACCGAGCCCACCATTCTTTTTTGGTCTGCAAACCATGTCCCAAGCTGCAAGGGAATTACATTTGTCTCCGTCATCAGTTTTTCTGATCCACAAGCCATGACGTCTGATTTTATCCATTTGTTCAATGATTTTTGGTGGGAGTCGGAGGGTACCCATTGGATAAATAGCCAGAGATGTGACCAGAGAGTTCATAAGAGCCAATTTACCCGCGTACGACATCAATGACATGACAGCTGTGATCCTACTTTCGGCTTTGCAAATCCACGGAGTGAGATCAGCAACAGTTGGTTTAGTGGTGCCTACAGGTAACCCAAGGTATGTAAACGGCATTTGAGCGCATGTACAACCGAAGATGGCTGCGATTTCTTTGTATGTATCGTCAGGAGTGTTGATCGGTATCAATGTGGACTTACTAAAGTTGATGTGTAGACCCACAGAGTCGGCGTAATCCTCAAGGATCCGTTTCATTCGAGTTGCTTGTTCCCGACAAGCAGGCATGACAATGATCGTGTCGTCTGCGTATTGAATAACCGGGAAGTTTTTATCGCGATAGGCAGGTATAGGGAGTTGAAGTTGGTTGTTGTTAAGAGCCTCATTTATAGCTGTTTGTAGTAAATCTGCCGCAAGGACAAAGATTAGCGGTGACAGTGGGTCACCTTGCCGCACCCCACATTTGCACCAAAAGTTTTTGCCAGGGACCCCATTGAGCAGGACAGAAGATTTTCCAGAGGAGGAGATACATTTGAACCAGTTAATCCATTTCTCGTTAAATCCCACGCTCTGCATGATCGTAATGATGGCCGAATGTTGTACTGTGTCGAAAGCCTTAGCGAAATCCAGCTTAAGGAGGATGATCGGTCACTTAGAGGCTTGGCATTGATGTATATATTCGAATGCCCAAGCTAAGCAGTCATTGATAGAGCGTCCTTTAAGAAAGGCGTACTGGTTTCGATGCACAATCTGAAGAATGATCCTTTGTAGACGATTAGCCAATAGTTTGGTGATCAATTTGAGACAGCAGTTAAGCAGTGTAATTGGTCTAAAATCGTTGACCGTCTCAGGAGCATGTTTCTTGGGGATCAGCGTGATGTAGCCATAATTAAGGCTCTCAAGATTGAGGTTGCCTTTATGAAAATCATCGCACAGTCGGTAGAAGTCGTTTTTAATAATTGGCCAGCATGCTTTCATGAATGCACCATTGAACCCGCCCGGACGAGGCGCTCGATCAGGTGGCATCTCTTTAATCACATCGTCAATCTCTCGAGGTGTGAAGGGGACAGTGAGTGCATCAAAATCCACCTGTGAGCGAAGCATCTGCGAGAGATTAAATTTCATCTGTGGGGGTTTTGAAGCACCCATACGATCTTTAAAGGCCTCAAAGAGGATCGACTCCTTCCCCAAGTGGTCATCAACCACAGCGATGTCATTAGTTTTCAAGCTAGAGATAAAATTCTTTCTGTAACGTTCGGTTGCTACGGCTTGAAAAAAATTGGAGTTTTCGTCACCGAACTTAATCCAACGAATGGTGCACCTCTTTTTCCAATACTCTTTCTGATGTTGTAGCAATCTTAACAGGTGACGCTTGAGTATAGATCTAAAGTTAGATTCAGGGACCGTGAGGGTGTGGCGATCTGCAATGTGATCTAATTCAAGCAGGGCTTTGTTGGTGTTCTCTAGAGCAATTTTGAGTCTAGAAATTGTCTTGCTCCATCGGCTGAGGTCATGTCTGAGGTTTTTGAGTTTCTGACAGAGACTAGACGCAACATTAGCTGACTTGCCATATTTCAGGGGCATGTTCCAAGCTTGAGACACAACATCCATAAATCCAGGGTGAGCAATCCAGTAAGTTTCAAATCTGAAAATTTTGCTTTTGGGTATTGAAGTTTGAATCACAACCGAGCAAGGGGTGTGTTCAGACACCGGTCGACCAAGAGGATTGACCATGGTATTCGGGAAATAGGATGTCCAATTGAGAGTCGTAAGAAACCAGTCTATTTGCTCGAGCAGAGGGTTTTGCTGCATGTTCGACCATGTATATTTTCTTCCCTTGATAGGTATCTCAGTTAAACTTTGTTCACGTATAAAATCACTGTATGTGAACATATCGTGTGTGTTACCGCCTGGTTTATTTATGTTGTCAGGGGAACGGATGTAGTTGAAATCGCCAAGTAAAAGCCAGTCTTCATTGGACGGGATATCTATGTCGAACAACCAGGAAGTAAAACTATCACGTTGCTCACCCTGACACGGACCATAAATATTAACAAGCTTCCAGGAGTGGGAAGAGATCGTAGATTTAAACTCAATACCTAGCGCAAACTGTTCATGAATGAAAACTTGTCCCGTGAATGCACTGCTGCACCAGATTGTAATGATACCTCCAGATGCGCCAATAGAGGGAATAAAAGCAAAAGCATCAAAGCGCGGGGGACAAATAGACTTAAGGATGCTAGCATTAAAGTCTTGCATTTTAGATTCTTGAAGACAAATGATCGAACAACCAGAAGTGCTGATCGCGTTGGATAGAGCTAAAAGTTTCTTAGGAGAGTTCAAGCCACGAATATTCCAGCAAAGTACATTCCAGTTGTGCAATAGTACCATAAAGAACGCAGAGTAGAGGCTTTAGGTCGATGAAGCAGAGCCATCGACATCCTTGGTGAGCACCTCCATGGTGAGCTCGTCCGCAGGAATGGCGTAGAGATGAGTGCCTATGTTCTGCATGGTTGCAATGGCAGTCGGAGGTGGTGTGTCTTCATTCTCAACCTGCATATTTGGATCAGTAGAAGTGTTCACATTGGACACAGCCGAAGGAATAATCCTGGGCTTCACTTTTGACTTGGTGGCGCACGAATCCAGCGTCTGAGTTGTGCGGAAGCCATCATACTTATTGTTCCTGGTGCTGCGGCGAAGTGGGGCGGTTGAAATTGGAGCAGCCTTTTTCCCTTTGCGGTCATCCAGAAGCAGAGACAAGCCTGATGAAGAGGAAGCAAAGTTTGTGCAGGCAGGAGGTGGCTCTTGCACAACAGGTGGCAGAATCATGTTCTCAGGGCTTGCATTGTAGACCACTGACATAGGTTCAGTTGCATCTTCAGACAGTGTTGGTATAGCAGAGTCAGGCACTCCCAGAGTAGGTGCAGACAGTTCAGGCGCAGGAAGTTCAAAAAAACCCCGAGCAGAGCTCTCCAAGTTGCTAGATTGAAAATCAGCAGAGTGGTCAAGCAAGGAGTCTTGTGAAATGGGTCCAGCATCCTCTGATTGCGCTAACTCCTGAATCTGAACAGCAGAGGAGGACTGAAGCGGTGCAATCTGAGTGAACTGAAGACCATTTTCATCAGACAAGACTTGAATCTCAACATGTACAGCATCAGGGTGCACACCATATGCCGATCGCCATGGTCCCATGTTCGCAAGGAAAGGGCGGAGCGCCTGGTAGATGGAAGCATTCAGCTGTTGACGCGGTATGGGATCAGCAAGCAGGAGGGACAGCAGTTGATTACCCTGAGAGGACAGACCAAAGCGCATGCCATGGTTGTGGATATCCACAGTGATTGAGAGTTGTTCCTACAGGTTGGGTTGGACAGGGACTTCGACAGCAGGCGCAACCACAATCAAGGCCTGAGTAGAACCATCAGAGCTAGTATCATCTGAGATAGTGATAGAGTCATTCCAAGCATCAGCAGCATTGTCAGAAATATTGTTCTCTGGAGTGACACCATCTTGAACCTGCAGACCCTGAGCTGCAAGCCAAGCCTGAAAATTCATGAGGTGCGGTGGCATAACCAGGGGCTGCACCCCAGCAGGTGGTGGCTCGGGCCAAGCACCCCAAGCAGCCAAGTTCTGATTTGGGGCATCACCATGATCAGCAGGAGCATCATTGGGAGGTGCGGCGTTCTGCACGAACCAGTTGTGCACCTGTTGCTGATATAACTGCTCGGCTGTAAGATCTGGACCAAATTGAGCGTGGGGATTGCCGTCAGGGAGAGGTGGCTCCTCACCGGCCGGGGGAACTTAAGGCAGCAGAGCATTCTAGTCATTGCTGCACAAAATCGTCACCTGCACCGTCCAACAATCTCTAGCCCCACCTAACTACCAGACAACAAAGCTTTTGGGCACAAGACGCAGATGGATGAGTTGAGCCTTAATTAACATGAACCTTCTGTCCTGCCTAGGGTTGTACCAAGTAATCAAAGATCCGTACCCACCCAAAGCCTTGGTAATGTAGTAATCGGTCTGGTAGTCGTATGGAAATCCAAAGAACATGAGACAAACTGCCGGACCAAAAGTAGTGGTGCGCCTATTAAGTGCTTCATTGTGTGGTACAAAGGTGATAAGTAAATCTTCCTCTTCTAATTCTAGAGGTGTAGCCACAGCAGAATCACGAAGGAACGAATCCGCAAACCCGAAAATCCCAGTGCCCAACGGATGATCACTTTCTTCAGTGGTAAAGAGATGAGCTTCATGGAGCAAACCTAGAACAGCAGCACGGACGGCTGCACGGCGGTGTAGAGGAACGTAGCTGCTAGCTTCAGCGATCGCCAGAAAATCGTGATTCAGGGGAGGGATTAGTCCAACCACCATCCCACTGCGCACCACACGATCTGCGGGTCCAGGCTCGACGGCGAAACCCGGAGGGAGGAATGGGACTGGGTTCAGTGGATAGTTGGCCATGGTGGATGAGCGGGGATGAGTGCGGATGGGCTGGAGGGGAAGACAGGACGAAGGTGGTGGTAGGATGGTGAGTCTGACACTGGCCGGTGCCGTTTGGGAACTCGAGGCAGAATGGGGAGTGACAGGGGTAAATTTGGTAAGCCCAATTTTCTTAGGGACCCACTTCCAGCTCTCGTGCCATCGTTTGGAGTAGCAAGATTGAGCCACGTGGTTATAGACCCCACAATAGCTGCATCGGACCGTGGTGGGAGGCCTTGACCGAGCCGGCCTAGGATGAACAGAATGAGCCCCAAAATCCGGAGAATTAATGTAGTTTCCATGGAGCTGCGGTTTGATGCCAGATTTTGGGAGCTAGGAACACGGGCTGGACAAAGCCCTTCTCCATGTTGATCGAAAGATAATTCAATAAATTCCCTAAAGAAAATTCTTTATAAGCGTTGCCATTATTCTACATTTTGCAAAGAGTAAATATAGATCTGTAGCGACCAGACCTCAAATGGTCTGTGCTGCTGTGCACCAGTGTCATCCCTGGATCAGTAATGCTGACACGCACAGTACAAATGGAGGATTTATAACAGAGTAGCAATCACACAATTATTACATGGAATATCTCCAAAGAGATTAAGTAAGATAAATATGTCTTAAGGCCATCTAAAATCGATAACAGCGGAAGACTTGGAAGATAAGTGAGTCCATCAACTCCAGCGGCATCACTGAGTATAAGACCACGACCTAAGGCACCTTACTCGTCGTCTGAAAAGTCTGCAACATGAAACGCTGCAGCCCGAAAACGGGTCAGCACATAGAATATGCTGGCAAAGTAACACATAGAGAGTAATGAACAGTAATAATGCTATACTACATGCATATATGGCTGGTGGAAAGCTCTATGGTTAAAGTTTATGCGAAAAGCCAATTTTTCCCTACTGCAAAGGAATAAATTTTATTTAACTATCATGGTGGTTGTTAAACATTGAGAAGGTACCTCCAACTCAATCCCAATTAAGTGTCATCATTAACCCAACAAAATTAATTAAAAGTAACATGGTGATGAGATTCAAATGATAATCCAGGTACTAGATACTCAAGTTGTCCATAACCGGGGACACGGCTAACCATGATTAGTTTGTACACTCTGCAGAGGTTTGCGCACTTTTCCCCACAAGACTCGATCGCCTCCGCTTGATTCTCGCACTACATGATGTTTGAGAAACGGATGACCGAGACACAGTCTTTCAGAAACAATCACTCTTTACTCTGGATGGACCGGTACACCTACTTTCCCCTACATCTGCTAGCCCACCTCTTCAAGAGATCTGTAACCTACTCAACTATGCTAGAGCCCATAATAGCTTGTGGCTGCACACGGAAGTTTCTAGCATGAACAATCTTATGATCCCTTTGAGCCTGGGTGGCGGACCTTATAAAATCAGACAACACTGGGTTCTCCAGGTGCCTCAATCCACCCAGATGTGAGTTTTAGTTGCCACCTTAAGTTGAACCATTAATAAACATCTCACATCTGTCATGAATATCTCTCAAACCCAATCCACGTCTACGAGCATAGCATGGCAATATAATAGCAACGTAGAAGTAACTCCCAAGGGTTTGATAAGAAAACAGGTAATAGGTACTACCTCAACTACTTCCCAGTTCCCACAATTTAATCAGATCATAATCATGCAATTGTTTGAGGAATAGATCTAATGCAATAAAACTGGGTATGGAAAATATGATCAAAGTGTTACTTGCCTTGCTGATGATCCGCAAAACCTAGCGATTCGAAGTAACACGCGGCACACTCCGGGTACTCTATCGCAAACAAACAAGCATACAATCAGTACTCATCTAATGCACAGATAAAACTCGAATAAAATATCCAACCAGAAAGTTCAACTTAAGAACTCCGGTTTGCAAAAAGAATCAACTCGAAAGAAGCAACGAAAGTCAAACTGCGAAAGAAAGAAGCTTCGTTTACTAATCTGGATCTAGGTCAAATTTTACTATAGCAAAAACTTGTTTGAGTAGGTTAAACGGAAAGAGAATTTCGAGACGAAACTCTAGGCGCTTGAATCGCCTGATTCCGATAAACGAGCGAGAAGTTAAACAGAAACGAAGATTCGATCACAAATCGAATCTGAGATAATCGCAGAAAAATTCGACGAAAACGAAAAACAGACGAACGCTTAAAGAACGGACGTTCGTTATCAGAGAAAAACCGACGAACGCATTCGTTAAAACGAACGCGTTCGGTGAACGCTCGCAAAATAACAAAACCAAAAAAACCAATCTAGGTTTTTTTTTAAACGAACGGTTTTTTTTAAACGAAAACCGGCGACGAACGAGGCGAGGCAGTACCTTGTCGGGGGCGTACTCCGGCGGGCTCCGGCTGCTCCGGTGGGGCGGCGGGGGTGCGGGGCTCGGGGGAGGAGTGCGAGGGGCGGCAAACGGCGGCGGCGGCGGCTTCGAGCTCCGGCAAGTGCGGCGGCGGCGGCTTGAGAGAAGAGGGGGGGTCCGGGGGTATAAATAGGAGGGGGGTCCGGTGCTTGGGGGAGGGGCAAGCCGAGCGGCGGGGCTCCCTTGTCCGCCATGGACACCGGCGGCGGCGGCGCGTGCTGGAGAAGGAGAGGGCGCGGGCGGCTGGGCCTCGGCTGGGCTTCGGCCCGGCGGGCGCGCGCAGTTTTTTTTAAACGTTCCGCGGAAAATAATACGTAGAAAAATAAATAAAAGTCAAAAAATATAAAATAAATTTTCCCCGTCTAGTTAGAAAATCTAGAATAGGGTGAACATTTTTTAACACAAAATAAATATTTTGAAAACATGCAATATTTTTAATGCAATAAAAATTGCAAATAAAATCCAAATAAATTCCAATAAATGATTTTAACATTTTTCCTCCAGTATTTCAATTGTTTTGGAGAAGTCATATTTTCTCCTCTCGTTTATTTTTAAAATGAAATATTTTTCCGGAGAGAAAATAATTAAAACCAAAATCCTCGTCTTATTATTTGATGAAAATCAAATATGAAAATTCGAGAAAATCCCCAACTCTCTCCGAGGGTCCTTGAGTTGCTTAGGATTTATCGAGGATTTGTCAAAATGCAATAAAACATGATATGCAATGATGATCTATGTATAACATACCAAATTGAAAATTTGGGATGTTACAAACCTACCCCCCTTAAGATGAATCTCGCCCTCGAGATTCGGGTTGGCTAGAAAACAGGTGGGAGTGGTCCTTCCGTAGATCTTCCTCTCGCTCCCAGGTGGCTTCATCTTCCGTGTGGTGACTCCACTGGACTTTGCAAAACTTGATAACCTTGCTGCGGGTAACTCGGCTGGCATACTCAAGAATCTTAACTGGTTTCTCCTCATAGGTCAAATCACTTTCCAGCTGAATCGCTTCCAGTGGCACAGTATCTCTCAGTGGTATCTCAGCCATCTCTGCGTGGCACTTCTTCAACTGGGAAACGTGAAATACATCATGAACTCCAGACAATCCTTCGGGCAATTCCAGCTTGTAAGCAACCTCTCCCATACGTTCCACAACTCTGTATGGTCCGATAAAACGGGGCGCTAACTTTCCCTTAACTCCAAAGCGCTTCACTCCTCGAAGTGGTGATACTCGAAGATACACTCTGTCTCCGACTTCGTGAACTGTCTCCTTTCGTTTAGAATCAGCATAACTCTTCTGCCTGGACTGGGCTACCTTGAGCCTATCGCGAATCAACCTCACTTTCTGTTCAGACTCCTTAATCAAATCTGGTCCAAACAACTGACGGTCTCCAACTTCGTCCCATAACAACGGTGTTCTACACCTCCTTCCGTACAAGGCTTCGAAAGGGGCCATCTTCAAACTGGTTTGATAACTGTTGTTATACGAAAACTCCGCATATGGCAAATTGTCGTCCCAACTAGATCCATAATCTAGTGCACATGCTCTCAACATGTCCTCCAAAATCTGGTTGACTCTCTCGGTCTGTCCATCTGTCTGCGGGTGAAAAGCTGTACTAAATTCCAGCCTGGTTCCCAATGTTTCATGTAACTGCTTCCAAAACTTCGAGGTAAATTGGGTTCCTCTGTCTGATACAATGGTCCTCGGAACTCCATGCAAACATACGATCCTGGTCATGTATATCTTTGCCAACTTAGCACTGGTGTAAGTGGTCTTCACTGGAATGAAATGAGCCACTTTCGTCAAACGGTCGACTACAACCCATATTGAGTCATAGCCTGAACGAGTCCTGGGTAATCCTGTGATAAAATCCATGCCTATTTTATCCCACTTCCATTCGGGTATCGGCAATGGTTGTAGCAATCCTGCTGGCTTCTGATGCTCTGCCTTCACTCTCTGACATACATCACAAACTGCTACATATTCTGCAATATCCTTCTTCATTCCGGTCCACCAGAAAGTATTCTTCAGATCCAAATACATCTTGGTATTCCCTGGGTGAATCGAGTACGGTGAATCATGGGCTTCTTGCAAAATCAACTTCCTGATCTCCGGATCATTTGGCACATATACGCGGTCCTCAAACCATAAGGTATCGTGCTCATCCTCACGAAATCCCTTGGCTTTTCCTTTGCTCATCTTCTCCTTTATCTCTTCAATCTCCTTGTCTGTCTTCTGAGCTTCTCTGATCCTTTCCATCAAGGTAGACTGAATCTCCAATGTCGCTAAATAGCCTCTTGGGACTATCTCCAAACATAGCTCGCGAAGGTCCTCGGCTAACTCCTGAGGTAACTCTCCTGTCATGAGGGTGTTGACATGACTCTTGCGGCTCAACGCGTCTGCTACTACGTTAGCCTTTCCTGGGTGATAATGCAATCTCATATCATAATCTTTAATGAGCTCCAACCATCTCCTCTGTCTGAGATTTAACTCCTTCTGCGTGAAAATATACTTCAAACTCTTGTGATCTGTGTACACCTCACAATGGTTTCCGATGAGAAAATGTCTCCATGTCTTCAATGCATGCACCACGGCTGCTAATTCCAAATCATGCGTAGCATAATTCTTCTCATGGGGTTTAAGTTGTCGTGAAGCATATGACACAACTCTTCCTTCCTGCATAAGCACTGCTCCAAGTCCTCGACGAGAAGCGTCGCAATAAACTTCATAGTCCTTGCGTTGATCTGGCAGAATCAACACTGGTGAGGTAACCAATCGTTTCTTCAACTCTTGGAAACTAGCTTCACATTCCTCAGTCCAATTGAATTTGGTGTCCTTCTTCAATAGCTCAGTCATGGGCTTAGCAATCCTTGAGAAATTCTCGATGAATCTCCGGTAGTATCCTGCAAGTCCAAGAAAACTCCGGATTTCTCCAACTGTCGTGGGTGATTCCCAACTTGTCACTGTGTCAACCTTGGCAGGGTCTACTGCTATTCCTTCTCCAGAAATAACATGTCCAAGGAATCCAACTTCCTTCAGCCAAAATTCACATTTGCTGAACTTGGCATATAACTGATGTTCTCTGAGCTTCTCAAGTACCAATCGTAAATGCTCCTCATGCTCTTCCTCATCCTTGGAAAAGATTAAAATATCATCAATGAACACCACGACGAACTTATCCAAAAACTCCATAAACACTTTGTTCATCAGGTTCATGAAATAGGCAGGTGCGTTAGTCAGACCAAATGACATAACGGTATACTCATACAATCCATATCTGGTGGTAAATGCCGTCTTAGGTATATCCTGCTCTCGAATCTTTAACTGATGGTATCCTGATCGTAGATCGATCTTGGAAAATACTTTAGCTCCTTGTAGGCGGTCAAACAAATCATTGATCATCGGCAGTGGGTACTTGTTTTTGATGGTCACTTCATTCAATCCTCGGTAATCAACAACCATCCTCAGCGATCCATCTTTCTTCTCCACTAGAAGTACTGGTGATCCCCAAGGTGACGAACTTGGGCGAATATAGCCTTTATCCAGTAACTCCTTGATCTGCTTCTTAATTTCCTCCAAATCTTTGCGGGCATCCTGTACGGTCTCTTAGATATTGGCCCTGTGCCTGGCAAAAGTTCAATCAAGAACTCAATGTCTCTATCTGGTGGCATGCCTGGCAACTCTTCTGGAAATACATCCGGATAATCCTTCACCACTGGTACTTCCTCCTGTACAACTCCTGATAAGGAATTTACTTGAGTCCTCTTCGGCATATGCCGGGATACATACTTGATCCTTTTTCCTTCCGGGGTGGTAAGCAAAATCGTCTTGCTGGCACAATCGATGTTTCCTCCATACAACGATAGCCAATCCATTCCCAAAATCACATCCAAACCTTGCGATTCCAAAACAATGAGGTCTGAGGGGAAAACATGCCTTCCAATGGCCAATGGTATCTGAAAACATCCTTGGGTTGCCATATACTCTGCTCCTGGCGAGGTTACTAACATAGGGGTTTTGAGAACTTGGGTGGACATCTTAAACTTATTCACGAATCCCCTTGATATGAATGAATGCGAGGCACCAGTATCGAAAAGAACGGTTGCAGTAAATGACTTAACCAAAAACTTACCTATTACTGCATCAGGCTAAGCTTCAACCTCCTCCACGCTCACGTGGTTCACATGTCCTTTGTTGAACGGGTTCGGCTTCTTCCCAGAGCTTCCATTGCCATTTCCATTTTGGGCTTCAGGACAATCAGTTGCATAATGTCCAGTCTTCTGGCACTTGAAACAAGTAATGTGACTTAGATCCCTCTTGGTTGGGGTAGATGGGTTGGTGCGGTTCTGTCCGTTGCTTCCTCCATTCCCATTACCATTCTTGGAGCCATTATGATTGTGCGAACTACCTCCTCCATGGGTATGCTGAAACTGTCCTCCCGGCTTCGGGGTAAATCGTGGCTTCTGCTGGGCTCCAGAATTGTACTTTCCCTTGTCCATACTTCCTCTTACGGTTTTCAATCTGCTGTTGCTTCCCTTCAATCATGAGAGCTCTATCTACCAGCTCCTGGTAGTTGTTGAAGGTTGCTACCATCAACTGCATACTCAGTTCATCATTCAGCCCTTCCAAAAATTCTCCTGCTTGGCAGCATCTGTAGCAACGTCATCTGGTGCATAACGTGCTAACTTACTGAAATCCTCCACATACTGGCCTACGGTGCGTCCTCCTTGGCGTAGGTTGCGAAACTCACGCTTCTTCATAGCCATAGCTCCTGCTGAAACATGAGCTGTACGGAAAGCTTGCTGAAACTGGTCCCATGTGACAGTGTCAATAGGGTGCGTGGCTGTATAATTCTCCCACCATGATGCTGCGGGTCCATCAAGCTGATGTGCGGCAAAACGCACTCTTTCCGCATCTGTGCATCCTGCAGTGGTCAACTCCCTTCCAACTTTGCGGAGCCAATCATCTGCAACAATCGGCTCGGTGCTACTGGAAAACACCGGCGGGTTTAGCCTTAAGAAACGGGCTAAGTGATCAACAGGTGGTGGTGGCGGTGGGTTGTTGTTGTTGTTGCCTTGGTTCTGCACTAACACTTGCATCAGGGCATTCTGTTGCTGAATCAACTGGGTGATCTCTGGCGGGAAAACAAATCCGGTGTCGCGTCTCGGAGGCATCTGATAGGTTTAGAAAAGATGAGAGTTAAGAATAGAATGAGGTCTAGAGAGAAAACACTACCCATATGCTCATGAGACAAATACAATCAATATCACTCAATCAATTCAAACAAGGCAAAACAATCGATCTAACTAGCGTTACAAAGTGCTTGAACTATACTATTAAATGGGGGAAAACTACTACTGATATGGTGGTCTAATAAAATTCTAATCCGTTGAAGACTCCATGATGTCTGCTCCAGCTTCGTCAACCCAGTCATCTTCACTTGGTTCCGAGTCGGTGTCGTCGATGATGATGTAGTTATCCGGACAAGTGCATTCGTCGACTTCTGCTTTTGGCACTGGATTTCCCATGAATACTCCAATCTTCTTCTCCAGGTCGTCATTCTTCCCTACTAGTGCGTTGATTTCCTCCAAATAATCCTCGCGTGTAGCCTTGAGTTCTTCTTGGAGCTCCTTGATCTTGGTTAATGCCTTCTTCAGTTCTTCCTTGTCCGTGCACATCTGGTTCTCCTGGCGACGAATATGTTGGTTTTGCTCCTGGATGAAAGCTGCGATTGATCCATCCTTCTTGGTTCTGATCATCTCCCATTGCGCGTCTCGGCGTCCACAAATCTGATAAATTGTATCCTTAAGCTCCTGGTGGTAGACTTCTCCAATGCGTCCCATGGCGATGTGTGCGGCCATGCTCTTCCCTAAACTCCAAGTTGGTGCTTCAAAAACCAATCTTATGGGTTCAGTAACTGGCACAAACGTCCTTCCTGGAATGAGAACTTGAATCTTCCAGCTCTCCTCTTCAGGTAATGTGGCGTTGTAGGTTCCGGTGATGCTTGGTATTCCTATGTTCAAGTACTTGGTGACTTCCTTCAAGTGTCGACCAAACGGTGTGTCTTCATCTGGTTGCATGAACTTGCTCCTTGCATTCGCCATTCCTAAAAGAGTAGAAAGTGGAGAGGGGTCAGAAATGAGAAGAGAGAAGCTTTCTAGGGCTTAAGCTTAGTGGTCGTGTCCTACAGTCAGCGTGTGCTCTGATACCAACTTTGTAGCGACCAGACCTCAAATGGTCTGTGCTGCTGTGCACCAGTGTCATCCCTGGATCAGTAATGCTGACACGCACAGTACAAATGGAGGATTTATAACAGAGTAGCAATCACACACTTATTACATCGAATATCTCCAAAGAGATTAAGTATGATAAACATGGCTTAAGGCCATCTAAAACGATAACAGCGGAAGACTTGGAAGATAAGTGAGTCCATCAACTCCAGCGGCATCACTGAGTATAAGACCACGACCTAAGGCACCTTACTCGTCGTCTGAAAAGTCTGCAACATGAAACGTTGCAGCCCGAAAACGGGTCAGCACATAGAATATGCTGGCAAAGTAACACATAGAGAGTAATGAACAATAATAATGCTATACTACATGCATATATGGCTGGTGGAAAGCTCTATGGTTACAGTTTATGCGAAAAGCCAATTTTTCCCTACTGCAAAGGAATAAATTTTATTTAACTATCATGGTGGTTGTTAAACATTGAGAAGGTACCTCCAACTCAATCCCAATTAAGTGTCATCATTAACCCAACAAAATTAATTAAAAGTAACATGGTGATGAGATTCAAATGATAATCCAGGTACTAGATACTCAAGTTGTCCATAACCGGGGACACGGCTAACCATGATTAGTTTGTACACTCTGCAGAGGTTTGCGCACTTTTCCCCACAAGACTCGATCGCCTCCGCTTGATTCTCGCACTACATGATGTTTGAGAAACGGATGACCGAGACACAGTCTTTCAGAAACAATCACTCTTTACTCTGGATGGACCGGTACACCTACTTTCCCCTACATCTGCTAGCCCACCTCTTCAAGAGATCATGTAACCTACTCAACTATGCTAGAGCCCATAATAGCTTGTGGCTGCACACGGAAGTTTCTAGCATGAACAATCTTATGATCCCTTTGAGCCTGGGTGGCGGACCTTATAAAATCAGACAACACTGGGTTCTCCAGGTGCCTCAATCCACCCAGATGTGAGTTTTAGTTGCCACCTTAAGTTGAACCATTAATAAACATCTCACATCTGTCATGAATATCTCTCAAACCCAATCCACGTCTACGAGCATAGCATGGCAATATAATAGCAACGTAGAAGTAACTCCCAAGGGTTTGATAAGAAAACAGGTAATAGGTACTACCTCAACTACTTCCCAGTTCCCACAATTTAATCAGATCCTAATCATGCAATTGTTTGAGGAATAGATCTAATGCAATAAAACTGGGTATGGAAAGTATGATCAAAGTGTTACTTGCCTTGCTGATGATCCGCAAAACCTAGCGATTCGAAGTAACAAGCGGCACACTCCGGGTACTCTATCGCAAACAAACAAGCATACAATCAGTACTCATCTAATGCACAGGTAAAACTCGAATGAAAGATCCAACCAGAAAGTTCAACTTAAGAACTCCGGTTTGCAAAAAGAATCAACTCGAAAGAAGCAACGAAAGTCAAACTGCGAAAGAAAGAAGCTTCGTTTACTAATCTGGATCTAGGTCAAATTTTACTGTAGCAAAAACTTGTTTGAGTAGGTTAAACGGAAAGAGAATTTCGAGAAGAAACTCTAGGCGCTTGAATCGCCTGATTCCGATAAACGAGCGAGAAGTTAAACAGAAACGAAGATTCGATCAGAAATCGAATCTGAGATAATCGCAGAAAAATTCGACGAAAAAGAAAAACGGACGAACGCTTAAAGAACGGACGTTCGTTATCAGAGAAAAACCGACGAACGCGTTCGTTAAAACGAACGGTTCGGTGAACGCTCGCAAAATAACAAAACCGAAAAAAAACCAATCTGGGGTTTTTTTTAGCGAACGGTTTTTTTAAACGAAAACCGGCGACGAACGAGGCGAGGCAGTACCTCGTCGGGGGTGCACTCCGGCGGGCTCCGGCTGCTCCGGTGGGGCGGCGGGGGTGCAGGGCTCGGGGGGGAGTGCGAGGGGGCGGCAAACGGCGGCGGCGGCGGCTTCGAGCTCCGGCTCCGGCGGCGGCGGGGCGGGCAAGTGCGGCGGCGGCGGCTTGAGAGAAGAGGGGGGGGTCCGGGGGTATAAATAGGAGGGGGGGTCCGGTGGCTTGGGGGAGGGGCAAGCCGAGCGGCGGGGCTCCCGTGTCCGCCAT
Organism: Triticum aestivum; assembly: GCF_018294505.1. Taxonomy (NCBI): domain Eukaryota; kingdom Viridiplantae; phylum Streptophyta; class Magnoliopsida; order Poales; family Poaceae; genus Triticum; species Triticum aestivum. Next base: position 109,498,992 of record NC_057811.1, read on the forward strand.
GGACACCGGCGGCGGCGGCGCGTGCTGGAGAAGGAGAGGGCGCGGGCGGCTGGGCCTCGGCTGGGCTTCGGCCCGGCGGGCGCGCGCAGTTTTTTTTTAAAACATTCCGCGGAAAATAATACATAGAAAAATAAATAAAAGTCCAAAAAATATAAAATAAATTTTCCCCGTCTAGTTAGAAAATCTAGAATAGGGTGAACATTTTTTAACACAAAATAAATTTTTGAAAACATGCATATTTTTATAATGCAATAAAATTGCAAATAAAATCCGAATAAATTCCAATAAATGATTTTAACACTTTTCCTCCAGTATTTCAATTGTTTTGGAGAAGTCATATTTTCTCCTCTCATTTATTTTTAAAATGAAATATTTTTTCCGGAGAGAAAATAATTAAAACCTAAATCCTCGTCTTATTATTTGATGAAAATCAAATACGAAAATTCGAGAAAATCCCCAACTCTCTCCGAGGGTCCTTGAGTTGCTTAGGATTTATCGAGGATTTGTCAAAATGCAATAAAACACGATATGCAAAGATGATCTATGTATAACATACCAAATTGAAAATTTGGGATGTTACAAGATCAAATAATATTGGAAGAAATAGAGGATAATGAAGCTCAAGTGTAGACTGATGAAACATAATCAAATAGCAATTAATTAAGTACAGCATTACAAGGCAAAAGGTACTGACAAGAGGAATGCAGACATCAACATGTGCAGTGGCATTGGCTTTATTCAACATTTTGGTAAGACTAAATGTAGATATGATAATTTGGAGAAAGTGGAGGGCAGGGCAGATAAGATGCAGAGTAATGCTAGACAATCAACTATCTCGCGATGCATGTACAGTAATACCACCACTATCCGTTATTACTTGTCGCTCAAATGGATGTATCTAGCACTATTAAGTTCTACATACATCCAATTGATCAACAATTAATTCGATACAGAGGGAGTACATGACAACAGGTACTTACATGAGCAATCCAAAACTTCATAACCATTGTGTTAATTCTACATTTATCTAATTGTAAATATAGATCTTATAATTTCAAGCAAAGGGAGGATAAAGAAGCGAACATTTACAGTGATGCTACATAATCAAACAGCAATGAGTGTAAGTATGCTGACAAAGGGCAAGAGGTACTGACAAGAGCAATGCAGAGCCCAGTATTGTCGTGAGATCCTATGATCCTTTGAGCAAGGAGATTCATCTGAAATTAGTTTTCATACAAGAGAGAAGGTAAGGCACATGCAGAAATTTAGGAGTTCAAATTTTGAATTGATATCATAGACAGTACCTGACGTTGGGCTGTCAGCAGTTCTAATAGGGGTTTGGCTACTGGAGTAGGGGTAAACTCTGTTACAGTTGGGCCTGTGTTTTCTGTGGCTGCTGATCTATCTGATTTAACAGGTATCACTACCTTTTCCAAGTACCTAGTTTGTACTCTGAGGGAGTCCTGGATTAGGGGGTCCTTGGACAGCCGAACTATGTACTTTGGCCGGACTGTTGGACTATGAAGATACAAGATTGAAGACTTCGTCCCGTGTCCGGATGGGACTCTCCTTTGCGTGGAAGGCAAGCTTGGCAATTCGGATATGTAGATCTCCTCCCTTGTAACCGACTCTGTGTAACCCTAGCCCCCTCCGGTGTCTACATAAACCGGAGGATTTAGTCCGTAGGACAACAACAATCATAATCATAGGCTAGCTTCTAGGGTTTAGCCTCTATGATCTCGTGGTAGATCAAATCTTGTAATACTCATATCATCAAGATCAATCAAGCAGGAAGTAGGGTATTACCTCCATCGAGAGGGCCTGAACCTGGGTAAACATTGTGTCCCCCGCCTCCTGTTACCATCCGCCTTAGACTCACAGTTCGGGACCCCCTACCCGAGATCCGACGGTTTTGACACCGACATTGGTGCTTTCATTGAGAGTTCCACTGTGCCGTCACGATAAAGGCTTGATGGCTCCTTCGATCATCGGCAACGATGCGACCCAGGGCGAGGTTTTCCTCCCCGGACAGCTCTTCGTATTCGGCAGCTTCGTACTGCGGGCCAACTCGCTTGGCCATCTAGAGCAGATCGAGACCTACGCCCCTGGCCATCAGGTCAGGTTCGGAAGCTTGAACTATATTTCCGACATCCGCGGACACTTGATCTTCGACGGATTTGAACCCATGACAGGTGCGCCGCACAGTCACGATGAGCACGACTTAGCTCTGTCATCGGACGGTGTTCGGGAGATCCCACCTGTAGCTACTCTGGCTCTCAATCCAGAGCAGATTGCCCCGTCCAAGGATGGGTGGATGGACCCCGCCACGGAGGCCGCACACTCAGCGGCGATAGTGCCGAATACTGACTTCACCCCCTATGAGACCCGTGTTGCCGGGCACCTGGATTCGTCCCCGGCCACGGGCTCCGAACCGCCTGCGTCCGTGCCTATCGAATCTGGTTGGGCACCGATCATGGAGTTTTCCTCCGCGGATATCTTTCAGCACTCGCCACTGGGTGACGTGCTAAATTCATTAAGGTCTCTCTCCTTGTCTGGAGACCCTTGGCCGAACGATGTCCGGCTTGAGTGGGAAGTGGACGACGAAGAAATTCATTCCCCACCCACCACCCACTTAATAGCCACTGTCGACGACTTAACCGACATGCTCGATTTTGGCTCCGAAGACATCAACGGTATGGACGACGATGCAGGAGACGAACAGGAACCACCGCCCACAGGGCGCTGGACTGCCACCTCATCATATGATATATACATGGTGGACACCCCCAAAGAAGGCGTTGGCGATAAGGCAACAGAGGATAATCCCTCCAAGAAGCAATCCAAGCACCGGCGTCAGCGGCGCCGCTCTAAGTCCCGCCATAGCAAAAGCAGCGATACCGGCACAAGAGACAATAACGCTCCGGATAGTGCCGAAGACGAAGACAATCCCTTCCAGCCAGGCCTCGATCGGGAGGATGGGCAAGCTAGCCCTCAGGAACAGGCAGCAGACGAAGAATCAGAGGATGACAATTACATGCCTCTCTCCGAAGACGAGGTGAGCCTCGGCGACGAAGAATTTATCGTGCCTGAGGATCCCGTCGAGCAAGAGCGCTTCAAGCGCCGGCTTATAGCCACAGCAAATAGCCTGAAGAAAAAGCAACAACAGCTTCGGGTTGATCAAGATCTGCTAGCGGATAGATGGATCGAGGTCCTGGCGGCCAAGGAATACGAACTCGAGCGCCCAACCAAGAGTTACCCAAAGCGCAGGTTGCTACCCCAACTCGAGGAGGAGGCATTAAACCCCACACTACCAGCGTATGATGCGGCTGATCGGCCACCCCGTGGCCGAGACAGAACGGCATATCAACCCGAAGTCCAGCCCGCACCCCGTCGCCAGTCAAACAAAAACACCAAGGCCCGGGGCAACACGCAGGACCTGCGAAACGTATCGAAAAACAAAGCAGGACATACAAGATCGATCTACGGATCACGGGCGTGCGCCCTAGCACGTGACGATGATCGTCACGCCGGATATACTAAAAGCAAATCCGGCCGGGCTGAGTGCAGCAGACAAGACTCGTATGAACTGCATCGTGACATAGCCCGGCACAGAGGCGCCGCACACCCCCTATGCTTCACTGATGAAGTGATGGATCACGAATTCCCAGAAGGATTTAAACCCGTGAACATTGAATCATATGATGGTACAACAGACCCCGCGATATGGATTGAAGATTTCCTCCTCCACATCCACATGGCCCGCGGTGACGATCTACATGCCATCAAGTACCTCCCACTAAAAGTCAAAGGACCGGCTCGACATTGGCTGAATAGCTTTCCAGCAAACTCCATTGGCAGTTGGGAGAATCTGGAAGACGCATTCCTTGACAACTTCCAGGGCACTTATGTGCGACCACCGGATGCTGATGACTTGAGTCACATAACCCAGCAGCCAGGGGAATTGGCCAGGAAATTCTGGACCCGGTTCCTAACTAAAAAGAACCAAATTGTCAACTGTCCGGATGCCGAGGCCTTAGCGGCATTTAAGCATAACATCCGTGACGAGTGGCTCGCCCGACACCTCGGCCAAGAGAAACCGAAGCCCATGGCAGCCCTCACGACACTCATGACCCGCTTTTGCGCGGGCGAAGACAGCTGGCTGGCTCGCAGCAATAACACATCAAGAAATCCTGGCAATTCAGATGCCAAAGATAGCAAGGCAGACCACGTCGCAACAGACACAAGCTCCGCAACAACGGCGACAACACCGAAGACACGGCAGTCAATGCTGGATTCAGTGGCCCTAAATCCGGTCAGCGGAAAAAGGTGTTCAAAATAAGCAATTCGGGCCCGTCCAGTTTGGACCGCATACTCAATCGCTCGTGTCAAATTCAAGGCACCCCCGATAAGCCAGCCAATCACACCAACAGAGAATGCTGGGTGTTCAAGCAGGCCGGCAAGTTGAATGCCGAAAACAAGGAAAAGGGGCTGCATAGCGACGACGAGGAGGAGCCCCGGCCGCCGAACACAGGAGGACAGAAGAAGTTTCCTCCACAAGTGAAAACGGTGAACATGATATACGCAACCCATATTCCCAAGCGAGAACAGAAGCGTGCACTAAGGGACGTCTATGCGATGGAGCCAGTCGCCCCAAAGTTCAACCCATGGTCCTCTTGTCCGATCACTTTCGATTGCAGGGACCATCCCACTAGTATCCGTCATGGCGGTTCCGCCGCATTGGTCCTTGATCCCATCATTGACGGATTTCACCTCACTCGAGTCCTTATGGACGGTGGCAGCAGCCTGAACCTGCTCTATCAGGACACAGTGCGCAAAATGGGTATAGACCCCTCAAGGATCAAACCCACAAAAACCACCTTCAAAGGTGTCATACCAGGTGTAGAGGCCTGTTGCACGGGCTCAATCACACTGGAAGTGGTCTTCGGATCTCCGGACAACTTCCGAAGTGAGGAATTAATCTTCGATATCGTCCCCTTCCATAGTGGCTATCATGCACTACTCGGACGAACCGCATTTGCTAGATTCAATGCGGTACCGCATTATGCATACCTCAAGCTCAAAATGCAGGACCTCGCGGGGTTATAACAGTAAATGGAAACACAGAACGCTCGCTCTGCACATAGGAGCCCACTGCGGCCCTCGCAGTGGAAGTACAAAGCAGCCTTCTGAGGACAACCGCCAATTCGGCGAAGAAGCCATCGGACACCTTCAAGCGAATCCGGAGTACCCTGCAACAGGATCGCCAGGCACGTTCAGAGCTCGCCTAGCAATTCGGCCTCCGTCCTAGTCCCAGTCAAGCGGCGAAATTCGTGCCGCGCGTACATAATTACGCACTCAAGATACCATGGGCACAGGCGGAGGCACGACCCACAATGCGGCTTAACCGCTTCAGGGCCCGTACATCTTTATCATTCTCTCTCTTTCCGGACCCTACTCTCTGGAAGCTCTTTCCGACAGCCTGATCATTGGACCCACTGCGGGAAGGAAATACCAAGGAAGCAAGACACTCTGACGTACAAGGGAATCCCCAGGTGGTCTCTAATAACGATCGATATACCTGTTTTACATACCCATACGTAGCTTGCCCTTGGATAGGACATGTCAAATAGTCCTATTTTTTGCTTATTGCACTACTTGTATCCGTACGCTTTGACGTATTATTTAAATAACAATGCATAGCGTTAGCCTATTATTGCATTTCCTTTTTTTCCTTGTCTGCTTATTTATGACAAATTGCACCCGTACTGGTACGACCAATGCGCCAGGGGCTTCAGTGTACCCCATAACACGGCGTGAAAAGTCCGAACACTTTCGACAGTGCGGCACCCCGAACTTATAGCATTATATGCATCAGCTCCGAATCATGTCTTGGGTCAATAGTTGGGTTTTTCCGGCTCCCATGTTTTGGTACCTTACGTTCCGCTATATCGGCTAAGGTAGCACTGGGAGAACTACTGCGATTGTGTCCCGGTTCTTCCGGACGAGCACCTCAGTAGAGAAAGCCGAAAACTGACTGTCATGATGCGGCGAGAGCTGGTCGCTGTTCGAAAGGTCTCAAGTCCTTAAAGCCTTCTTCTGCTTCGGGAGAGGACTCGGCCTTGTCCGATTTAGGCGTATATAGCAACCCAAATTCGGCCTTCCGAACACTAGGGGCTTCGCCAAAATTTAAAATTGTAGACTTCTATGGCTAAGTGAGAGTGATAAGGCTTTATAGTCCGATTGCCTGGTTCGTTGTGCTGAACACCTCCTTCGAAGGACCCAAAATTGGGATAAAGAGTGATCAGGTTTATCCCGAACACCTTAGTACTAGTTACATGGGGGCAGAAGCCGACGACTGGCCAACTCTCAAATTTTATAAACGGCCGCACAGAAGGTTAAATGAACAAGCGTTGCATAGCGCAGATGAACTCGTTTCATATTACAGGATCACATGAGTACATTCATTCAAATATTACATCCTTAGCACATTCCTCCGCCACAAGGCGAGCACCCTTCAGGACACTGTCATAATACTTTTTGGGGTGGCGATGCTCCTTGCCCTCCGGCGGCCCTTCCTTCACCAGCTTTTCGGCATCCAACTTCGCCCAGTGCACTTTCGCCCGGGCAAAGGCCATGCGCGCACCCTCAATGCAGACAGACCGCTCTATGACTTCAAACCATGGGCAGGCATTCACAAGACGCCTTACCAGACAGAAGTAGCTACCAGGCAGGGGCTCGCCAGGCCACATCCGGACTATAAGACCCTTCATGGCCTGTTCGGCTGCCTTGTGAAGCTCGACCAGTTGCTTCAACTGGTCGCTCAAGGGCATCGGATGTTCGGTCCCATTATAGTGAGACCAGAACAACTTCTCCGTCGAGCTCCCCTCCTCGGCCTGGTAGAACTCCGCGGCATCTGACACACTGCGGGGTAGATCTGCGAACGCTCCTGGAGAGCTCCCAACTCGGGTAAGTAAAAGTAAAGTTTCCTTCACATGCTTGCTTTGCATAATGAATGCCTTACCCGCCGCTATCTTCTTAACCGCCTGAATCTCCTGGAGGGCCTTTTGGGCTTCGGCCTTGGTATGTTGCGCGTTTTCGAGGGCCTTCGCAAGCTCGGACCCTTGCGTCTTAGAGTCACGCTCCAAGGACTCGTATTTCTTGACAAGAGCCTGGAGCTCTTCCTGCACCTCGCCGACTCGGGCCTCTTACTTCTCTCGCTCGATGCGCTCCTTGGCCGCTTTGTCTTCGGCCTCGGACAGCGCCTTCTTCAGGGCCGCCACTTCGGTCGTGCCCCTAGCAAAATTCATGACGATCCTATTATTTAAAAACCACATTTTTCTTTATCAATATACAGACGGGGTATCACTTATCTTTGTTCTCTTCGAGCTCCCTCTTGGTAAGGCCGAGCTCTTCCTTGGACCGCTCATGGTCCCGCTTCAGTGTGGCGACCTCCGCAGTACGAGCGGCAGCGGCCAGCAGTGAAGCCTCCTTATTCACATAGACACATTCTGATTAGACTCCTGCGATTATTATTTGATCCTCTATTCGGCATTTCTTTGCGAACGCCAAACAGAGCATCAGGGGCTACTGTCTATGCTGTAACATTTTCTTATAAATTGATTACTTACCTCAAAGCCTGTGAGGAGGCTGGCACAGGCTTCAGTCAGTCCGCTCTTGGCGGACTGAACCTTCTTGACCACCGCACTCATAACAGTGCGGTGCTCTTCGTCGATGGAAGCGCCATGAAGCACTTCCAGCAAGTTGACCGATGCCTCTGGATGGACAGAGGCCATCGACACAGACGGCTTGCCCCCCTTAGCAAGGGGTTGCCTGACAGATTCGGAACCACTGGAGGTTCCGGTGCAGTATTCGGCTGGGGGCTAGACTTGCTGCCCCCGGCGTTAGGGCCCAGGGGAGTCTTGCCCCTCGTGCGCCCAGCACCTGGAATGTTGCCTTGGGGCGCCTCCGGAACTATCTCCCGTTGGTTCAGTGCCCTTTGAGACAACACCTCGGCGTCGTCCGTAGGGCGGGGGGAGGAGGCGGTCGGGAGTGAATCGCTGTTCATATCCGACGGGCCCAAAGAATCATCCGAAGAAGATACAGCGATATGGGCTCGGGATGGACTGCATAATCATGTTCGGCGTGATAAGAAGCAATAAAATAAAACATACCAAGAACTATTATGGTATCCAGATACTCACGACTTCGCCAGGGGCTTGTCCCTGGGTAACCACTCCTCATCGCTGAAAGCGGCCGTCGTGGAGCAGTCCGGAAGGAGGGTCCTTCCCTTCTTGGACCCTTCGGCCTTCCCTGATGGGGTGGCCTTCCTTTTCCTGTCCCCCCCGGCGGGGGGGGAGAACTTTCCTCTTAGTCCTCCCCGTCTTCGTGGGAGGAGTGTGCCTCGGTGTTTTCGGACGATGAGTCCGATATAACCTTGCGCCGGAGACCTTTCCTGGTCCCCGTGGCCTTCTTCTTGGCCTTCTTCTCCGGCGCCTCATAAGGCGCTAGAACCAGCATCTCCGTTAGGAAAGCATCTGCTGGATCTTCGGGCAGGGGGGCTGGACAATTGATCTGCTCTGTTGTCGCTACCCAGTCCTGTTAAATGGCGTGGAGGCTTAGATCCCACGCATGATTATACGGGGGAAAGAAACATCTTATGAGATATAAAAGGCTTACCGGATTGGCAGGGCGGTTTGCGCTGAGTCCGCGATCCTCGGTAAGGGGAGGAGGTACCTCGGCGCCCTTGAACAGCACCTTCCAGACGTCCTTGTGCGTCATGTCGAAAAGCTCTCGTAGCATCTGGTACTCGGCCGGGTCAAACTCCCACATATTGAATGCCCGTCTTTGACACGGGAGTATTCGGCGGAAGAGCATGACCTGGACCACGTTGACAAGCTTGATTTTCTTGCTTATCATATTCTTGACACACTTTTCTAGTCCGGTCAGCTCCACCAACGAACCCCAGGACACACCCTTCTCTTTCTAGGAGGTGAGCCGCATGGGGATGCCGGATCGAAATTCGGGGGCCGCCACCCAGTTGGTGTGGCGCGGCTCAGTGATGTAGAACCACCCCGATTGCCACCCCTTCACGGTCTCCACATAGGAGCCTTCGAGCCAGGTGACGTTGGGCATTCTGCCCACCATGGCGCCTCTGCACTCCGCCTGCTATCCGACCACCACCTTTGGTTTCACATTAAAGGTCTTCAGCCATAGGCCGAAGTGGGGCTTGATGCGAAGGAAGGCCTCGCACACGACGATAAACGCCGAGATGTTTAGGATGAAATTGGGGGTCAGATCATGGAAATCTAGCCCATAGTAAAACATGAGCCCGCGGACGAATGGGTGGAGGGGAAATCCCAGTCCGTGGACGAAGTGGGTAAGGAATACGACCCTCTCGTGAGGTTCTGGAGTAGGGACGATCTGCCCCGCGTCTGGGAGCAGGTCCGCGATATCTGCGGCTAGGTATCCGGCTTCCTAGAGCTTCGTAATATCCCCCTCTGTAACGGAGGAGACCATCCACTTGCCTCCCACTCCGGACATGTTTGGAGTGGTTTTGCGGAGAAAATGCGAACTTGGGCGCTGGAGCTCGAGTGCGCGAGAATGGATGGGCGGGGAAGAAGGAGGCGTGGGTGAAAAAGAGAAGTCCTTATCCCTTTATAAGGGCGGAGGAAACTATGTGCCTCCTCACCTGCCTGGTAAACTCGCTTATTCCCCAAGCGTCGTGATTAATGGCGCGGTTGGATTACCCACACCCGTATTGATGAGAATCCCGTGATAAGGGGACACTATCTCTGCTTCGACAAGACGTGCCAAGAAAACCGCCTCGCAATATGTGCAGTAGCTGGTTGAGAAAAACGGTTCGAATAATGACCGGACCACGGCATGATGTCACGTTGTCAGCAGATTAGATTTGTGGAAATATTATACTCTCTACGGTGGTATGTGGAATTTTTTTTTTTGCAGAGCTGGACACGATCTTTGTGTTCAAAATCTTCTATGGAGTATTCCGAGGAAGAACCCGCCTTGCAATGCCGAAGACAATCTGCGCTCCGGACTCATCGTCATTGAAGCCTGGTTCAGGGGCTACTGAGGGAGTCCTGGATTAGGGGGTCCTCGGACAGCTGGACTATGTACTTTGGCCAGACTGTTGGACTATGAAGATACAAGATTGAAGACTTCGTTCCGTGTCCGGATGGGACTCTCCTTTGCGTGGAAGGCAAGCTTGGCAATTCGGATATGTAGATCTCCTCCCTTGTAACCGACTCTGTGTAACCCTAGCCCCCTCCGGTGTCTATATAAACCGAAGGATTTAGTTCGTAGGACAACAACAATCATAATTATAGGCTAGCTTCTAGGGTTTAGCCTCTACGATCTCGTGGTAGATCAACTCTTGTAATACTCATATCATCAAGATCAATCAAGCAGGAAGTAGGGTAGTACATCCATCGAGAGGGCCCGAACCTGGGTAAACATTGTGTCCCCCGCCTCCTGTTACCATCCGCCTTAGACGCACAGTTCGGGACCCCCTACCCGAGATCCGCCGGTTTTGACACCGACATACTCCTTGAGGATCTGCACTCACCCTCTTCCTTTTGGACATCTATTACGAAAGAACAACATTTGACTGGAAAAACATAGTATGACGACACATGGAATAGGTACAGAAAATGGATAGGTATGGCATATACTCATGTATGATGCTTAAACTAAGCAGATGGTGTAACAAAGTAGAAGTAATGTGATGACCCACAAGTATAAGGGATCTATCGTAGTCCTTTCAATAAGTAAGAGTGTCGAACCCAACGAGGATTAGAAGGAAATGATAAGCGGTTTTCAGCAAGGTATTCTCTGCAAGCACTGAAATTATAGGTAACAGATAGTTTTGTGATAAGAAAACTTGTAACGAGCAACAAGTAACAAAAGTAAATAAAGTGCAGCAAGGTGGCCCAATCCTTTTGGTAGCAAAGGACAAGCCTGGACAAACTCTTATATAGAGAAATGCGCTCGCGAGGACACATGGGAATTATTGTCAAGCTAGGTTTCATCACGTTCATATGATTCGCGTTCGGTACTTTGATAATTTGATATGTGGGTGGACCGGTGCTTGGGTGCTGTCCTTACTTGGACAAGCATCCCACTTATGATTAACTCCTATTGCAAGCATCCGCAACTACAAAAGAAGTATTAAGGTAAACCTAACCATAGCATGAAACATATGGATCCAAATCAGCCCCTTACGAAGCAACGCATAAACTAGGGTTTAAGCTTCTGTCACTCTAGCAACCCATCATCTACTTATTACTTCCCAATGCCTTCCTCTAGGCCCAAATAATGGTGAAGTGTCATGTAGTCGACGTTCACATAACACCACTAGAGGAGAGACAACATACATCTCATCAAAATATCGAACGAATACCAAATTCACATGACTACTAATAGCAAGACTTCTCCCATGTCCTCAGGAACAAACGTAACTACTCACAAAGCATATTCATGTTCATAATCAGAGGAGTATTAATATGCATATAGGATCTGAACATATGATCTTCCACCAAATAAACCAACTAGCATCAACTACAAGGAGTAATCAACACTACTAGCAACCTACAGGTACCAATCCCAGACTTAGAGACAAGAATTGGATACAAGAGATGAACTAGGGTTTGAGAGGAGATGGTGCTGGTGAAGATGTTGATGGAGATTGGCCCCCTCCCGATGAGAGGAGCGTTGGTGATGACGATGGCGATGATTTCCCCCTCCCGGAGGGAAGTGTCCCCGGCAGAACAGCTCCGCCGGAGCCCTAGATTGGTTCCGCCAAGGTTCCGCCTCGTGGCGGCGGAGTCTCGTCCCGAAAGCTTGCTTATGATTTTTCTTCGGACGAAAGACTTCATATAGCAGAAGATGGGCACCGGAGGGCCAACAGGGGGCCACGAGGCAGGGGGCGCGCCCAGGGGGTAGGGCGCGCCCCCCACCCTCGTGGCCAGGGTGTGGGCCCCCTCTGGTATTTCTTCCGCTCAGTATTTTTTATTATTTCCAAAAATAACTTTCGTGGAGTTTCAGGACTTTTGGAGTTGTGCAGAATAGGTCTCTAATATTTGCTCCTTTTCCAGCCCAGAATTCCAGCTGCCGGCATTCTCCCTCCTTATGTAAACCTTGTAAAATAAGAGAGAATAGGCATAAGTATTGTGACATAATGTGTAATAACAGCCCATAATGCAATAAATATCGATATAAAAGCATGATGCAAAATGGACGTATCAACTCCCCCAAGCTTAGACCTCGCTTGTCCTCAAGCGGAAGCCGATAACGATAAATATGTCCACATGTTTAGAGGTAGAGGTGTCGATAAAATAAAATACGGACATGAGGGCATCATGATCATTCTTATAACAGCAACATATATGGATATTGTCATATGATTTCTTATGCTCAAGTAATAATCTATTCACAATGCAAAGTATGAATCAGAAACTTTATTGAGAACTAACAAACTATAATCTCAGTCATTGAAGCAATTGCAATTTATCATAACATCAGAAAGAGTCTATGTCAGAGCTTTTCAGCAAGTCCACATACTCAACTATCATTTAGTCTTTCACAATTGCTAACACTCACGCAATACTTGTGGTTACGGAGTTTTAATCGGACACAGAGAAAGATAGGGGCTTATAGTTTCGCCTCCCAACCTTTTACCTCAAGGGTAATGTCAACAATAATAGTTCATGCTAACTTACATCCAATTAGATATATGTATCAGGATCTTTCCAACACACTGTGCTTGCCAAAGGATAAAATGTAAAAAGGAAAGGTGAAGATCACCATGACTCTTGCATAAGGTAGAAGATAATAATAAAAGATAGGCCCTTCGCAGAGGGAAGCAGAGGTTGCCATGCGCTTTCAGGGTTGGATGCACAAAATCTTAATGCGAAAGAACGTCACTTTATATTGCCACTTGTGATATGGACCTTTATTATGCAGTCCGTCGCTTTTATTTCTTCCACATCACAAGATCGTATAAAGCTTATTTCCTCCACACCAATCAATCATACATATTTAGAGAGCAATTTTTATTGCTTGCACCGATGACAACTTACTTGAAGGATCTTACTCAATCCATAGGTAGATATGGTGGACTCTCATGGCAAAACTGGGTTTAAGGGTTTTGGAAGCACAAGTAGTATCTCTACTTGGTGCAAAGAATTTGGCTAGCATGAGGGGGAAAGGCAAGCTCAACATGTTGGATGATCCATGAAAATATACTTTATCTCAGATATAAGAAAACATAACCCATTACGTTGTCTTCCTTGTCCAACATCAACTCTTTAGCATGTCATATTTTAATGAGTGCTCACAATCATAAAAGATGTCCAAGATAGTATATTTATATGTGAAACCTCTCTTTGTTTATTACTTCCTATTAATTGCAACGGTTACCAAATCTATGGTTGTCAACTCTCAACAACTTTTAATCATCATACTCTTTCTATGTGAAGTCATTACTCTCCATAAGATCAATATGATCTCTTTATTTCTTTTTATTCTTTTCTCTTTTCTTTTATTCACTCAAGATCATAGCAAGATAATCAAGCCCTTGACTCAACACTAATCTTTATTATATAGCTCACGGACTCAATTACATAGAGGGATCATAAAGCAAAACTCAAAGCTGGATCATACTAAAACTTTTATTCTACTAGATCAAAATACTACTAAAAGGATCGAACTAAGAAAAAGGTAAAGATAGAGATGTGATGGTGATACGATACCGGGCCACCTCCCCCAAGCTTGGCAATTGCCAAGGGGAGTGTCCATATCCATGTGATTATGTCTCCTTTTTCGGGGGTGGTGATGTGATATTCTTGGCGATGATGCCCCTTAGTATATGATTTTCCTCTTCGAGCTTATTGACTTGCTGCTTGAGGTCCATTATTTCCTTACGAAGCTTTCTTGTAATGGCTAAAGCTCCTTGCACCCAAGGGTGTTGCATAGCCGCGGGAGAACAAGTGACACTCTTCTTCATATTTTCATAAGAAAGAAATCTAACATTGGAAGGAATAACCGAGTTTGGGATAGCCGAGCTCTGTAGTTCCCCCATCGTAAATCCAGCTCGGAAGCGAGAAGTGACTTCTTGATCCTCCTCCATGGCATCTATCCTCTTCAAATCATCCTCCATCTCTTCCTCCATTGCTGGCCCAAAGTGGTCAGCATCGCTGTTTGTCCTTGATCTCGATGCCGGATGAGACACCCGGCTCTCCGCGACTGACTCTTGAGAAGACATCTTGCTCTAATCTGCAGCAGCAACAGCTCGAAACAAGAACAGAGGATATTCACGTGATACAGGAGTCAAAACCTTCGGGAGATTATATAATGAATTTTTACCGACCAAAATACGTATCGTGCAAGAAAACGGAGTCCGGAGAGCGCACGAGGTGCCCACAAGGCAGGGGGCGCGCCCAGGGGGGTAGGGCGCGCCCTCCACCCTCGTGGAGGCCTCATGTCCTTCCCGGATTGCTTCTTATTTTTCTAATTTTCTAAATATTCCAAAATGGAGAAAAATTGCCATTAGAACTGTTTTGGAGTCGGTTTACTTACCGTACCACATACCTATTCCTTTTCGGAGTCTGAAACGTTCCGGAAAGTGTCCCTTATGTATTCCTCCGGGGATACGGTTTCAATAACATTGGTTTCAACATTTATGGGATTACCTGAGATATAATGTTTGATTCTTTGACCGTTCACCACCTTCGGATTTGTGCCTTCGAAGTTGTTAATTTTTATGGCACCGGAACGATAGACCTCCTCGATAACGTAAGGACCTTCCCATTTAGAGAGAAGTTTTCCTGCAAAAAATCTTAAACAAGAGTTGTATAGCAATACATAATCACCTACATTAAACTCACGCTTTTGTATTCTTTTGTCATGCCATCTTTTAACTTTTTCTTTAAACAATTTGGCATTCTCATAGGCTTGGGTTCTCCATTCATCAAGTGAGCTAATGTCAAATAACCTCTTCTCACCGGCAAGTTTGAAATCATAATTGAGCTCTTTAATGGCCCAATATGCCTTATGTTCTAGTTCGAGAGGTAAGTGACATGCTTTTCCATAAACCATTTTATACGGAGACATACCCATAGGATTTTTATATGCAGTTCTATAGGCCCATAATGCATCATCAAGTTTCTTGGACCAATTCTTTCTAGATCTATTAACAGTCTTTTGCAAAATTAATTTGAGCTCTCTATTACTCAATTCTACTTGACCACTAGACTGCGGGTGATAAGGAGATGCAATTCTATGATTAACATCATACTTAGCAAGCATTTTACGGAAAGCACCATGAATAAAATGTGAACCACCATCAGTCATTAAATATCTAGGGACTCCAAACCTCGGAAAAATAACTTCTTTAAGCATCTTAATAGAAGTGTTATGATCAGCACTACTAGTTGGAATAGCTTCTACCCACTTAGTAACGTAATCAACAGCAACTAAAATATGTGTATATCCATTAGAGGCAGGAAACGGTCCCATATAATCAAAGCCCCAAACATCAAATGGTTCAATAACAAGTGAATAATTCATAGGCATTTCTTGACGTCTACTAATATTACCAATTCTTTGACATTCATCACAAGATAAGACAAACTTACGGGCATCCTTGAAGAGAGTAGGCCAATAAAAACCGGATTGCAATACCTTATGTGCAGTTCTATCTCCAGCGTGGTGTCCTCCATAAGCCTCGGAGTGACACTTGCGTAGGATCTGTTCCTGTTCATGCTCAGGTACACAACGTCTAATAACACCATCTACTCCTTCTTTATAAAGATGTGGGTCATCCCAAAAGTAATGTCTCAAATCATAGAAAAACTTTTTCTTTTGCTGGTATGTGAAACTAGGTGGTATAAATTTAGCAACAATGTAATTAGCATAATCAGCATACCATGGAGCAGTACGAGAAGCATTTATGACATTTAATTGTTCATCAGGAAAGCTATCATCAATAGGTAGTGGGTCATCAAGAACATTTTCTAACCTAGACAAGTTGTCTGCAACGGGGTTCTCAGCTCCCTTTCTATCAATAATATGCAAATCAAATTCTTGTAGCAAGAGAACCCATCTAATAAGTCTAGGTTTAGCATCTTTCTTTTCCATAAGATATTTAATAGCAGCATGATCCGTGTGAATAGTTACTTTAGAATCAACAATATAAGGTCTGAACTTATCACAAGCAAATACAACTGCTAAGAATTCTTTTTCAGTAGTAGCATAATTTCTCTGAGCATTGTCTAGAGTTTTACTAGCATATTGAATAACATTTAATTTCTTATCAACTCTTTGCCCTAGAACAGCACCTACAGCATAATCACTAGCATCACACATAATTTCAAAGGGTAAATTCCAATCAGGTGGCTGAACAATAGGTGCAGAGATCAATGCTTTCTTAAGTATTTCAAATGCTTCTACACAATCATCATCAAAGACAAATGGTATATCTTTTTGTAATAAATTAGTCAGAGGCCGAGAAATTTTTGAGAAGTCCTTAATGAACCTCCTATAAAATCCGGCGTGACCAAGGAAACTTCTTATACCTTTGATGTCCTTGGGACATGGCATCTTTTCAATAGCATCAACTTTAGCTTTATCAACTTCAATACCTCTTTCAGAAATTTTATGCCCCAAGACAATACCTTCATTAACCATAAAGTGGCACTTCTCCCAATTCAAGACAAGATTAGTTTCTTCACATCTCTGCAAAACTCGATCAAGGTTGCTCAAGCAATCATCAAAAGAGGATCCATAGACGGAGAAATCGTCCATGAAAACCTCACAAATCTTTTCACAAAAGTCAGACCATCATGCATCTTTGAAAGGTAGCAGGTGCATTACATAAACCAAAAGGCATACGTCTATAAGCAAAAGTACCGAAAGGGCAAGTAAAAGTGGTCTTAGCTTGATCATCAGCTGACACAGGTATTTGAGAGAAACCAGAATAACCATCTAGAAAGCAAAAATGTGTATGTTTGGATAATCTTTCTAGCATTTGATCAATAAAAGGTAAGGGGTAATGATCTTTTTAGTAGCTTTATTTAATTTGCGGAAATCAATTACCATCCTATAACCTGTAATAATTCTTTGCGGAATCAATTCATCTTTATCATTAGGAACGACAGTAATACCTCCCTTCTTAGGGACACAATGGACAGGACTTACCCACTGACTATCAGCAACGGGATAAATTATACCTGCCTCAAGGAGCTTTAGTATTTCCTTTCTTACCACTTCTTTCATCTTAGGATTCAGCCGTCGTTGATGATCAATAACTGGTTTGGCATCTTTCTCCAAATTTATTTTATGTTGACATAGAGTGGGACTAATGCCCTTAAGATCATCAAGAGTATATCCA
The DNA here is from genome assembly GCF_018294505.1 of Triticum aestivum. NCBI lineage: Eukaryota > Viridiplantae > Streptophyta > Magnoliopsida > Poales > Poaceae > Triticum > Triticum aestivum. The sequence continues at coordinate 109,516,396 of NC_057811.1, forward strand.
ATAGCAGCACGGTGCTTCTTCAGAGTTTTCAATAATTTTTCTTCCTCCTTCTCTGAAAGGTTAGCACTAATAATAACAGGATATATCTTCTTTTCATCAAGATAAGCATATTTAAGAGTATCAGGCAATGGTTTAAGCTCAAACACGGGATCACCCTTGGGTGGAGGAGGATCCCCTAGGATTTCAACAGGCAAGTTGTGTTTCAGAATAGGTCCCTGTTTAAAGAATACTTCATCTATTTCCCTTCTTTCATTCATAAACATATCATTTTCATGGTCTAGCAAATATTGTTCTAAAGGATCACTAGGAGGTACGGCAATAGAAGCAAGACCAATAATTTCATCTTTACTAGGCAATTCCTCTTCACGGTGTTGTCTACGAAATTTAGAAAATTAAACTCATGAGACATATCACCTAAACCAATAGTAACAACATCCTTTTCGCAGTCTATCTTAGCATTAACAGTGTTTAAGAAGGGTCTACCAAATATAATGGGACAGAAGCTATCTTGTGGGGAACCAAGAACAAGAAAATCAGCAGGATATTTAGTTTTCCCACACAAGACTTCAACATCTCTAACAATCCCAATTGGTGAAATAGTATCTCTATTGGCAAGTTTAATTGTGACATCAATATCTTCTAACTCAGCAGGTGCAATATCATGCATAATTTCTTTGTATAAGTCAATAGGTATTGCACTAGCACTAGCACCCATATCACATAAGCCATGATAACAATGATCTCCTATTTTAACAAAAATAACAGGCATGCCTACCACAGGTCTATGTTTATCTTTAGCACAAGGTTTAGCAATTCTAGCAGTTTCATCACAGAAATAAATAACATGCCCATCAATATTATCAGCCAAGAGATCTTTAACAATAGCAATATTAGGTTCAACTTTAACTTGCTCAGGAGGTGTATAAGTTCTAATATTGCTTTTACGAACCACAGTTGAAGCTTTAGCATGATCCTTTATTCTAACAGGGAAAGGTGGTTTCTCAACATAAGCAGTAGGAACAATAGGATCATTATAAGTGATAGTCTTTTCTTCAACTTTAATAGGTGCAGCTACTTTTACTTCTATGGGAGGATGATATTTAAACCACTTCTCCTTAGGGAGATCAACATGAGTAGCAAAAGATTCACAGAAAGAAGCTACTATCTCAGAGTCAAGTCCATATTTAGTGCTAAATTTACGGAAAACATCGGTATCCATAAAAGATTTAACACAATCAAACTTAGGTGTCATACCTGACTCCTTACCTTCGTCGAGATCCCAATCTTCAGAGTTGCGTTTAATTCTTTCCAATAAATCCCATTTGAATTCAATAGTCTTCATCATAAAAGAGCCAGCACAAGAAGTATCGAGCATGGTGCGATTGTTATCAGAAAGCCGAGCATAAAATTTTTGAATAATCATTTCTCTTGAGAGCTCATGATTGGGGCATGAATATAACATTGATTTAAGCCTCCCCCAAGCTTGAGCGATGCTTTCTCCTTCGCGAGGCCAAAAATTATATATATAATTACGATCACGATGAACAAGATGCATAGGATAAAACTTCTGATGAAATTCCAATTTCAATCGTTTGTAGTTCCATGATCCCATATCATCACATAGCCTATACCATGTCAATGCATCTCCCTTCAAAGATAAAGGGAAGACCTTCTTCTTATAACATCATCGGGCATACCTGCAAGCTTAAATAATCCACAAACTTCATCCACATATATTAGGTGCTCATCAGGATGTAATGTTCCATCTCCTGCAAAAGGATTAGCTAGCAGTGTTTCTATCATACCCGCAGGAATTTCAAAGTAGACATTTTCATTTTCAGTAGGTTCAGTAGGTTGAGGAGCAACTCTTTGCTCTACTGGTCGGGGTGAAGATACCCCGAACAAGCCCCTCAGAGGATTACTTTCCATAGTAACAAGTGACAGTAAATTTCAGCACACTATATAAATTTTTCCTTACCAAATTCCACCTACCAAAGGCGCTTCACTCCCCGGCAACGGCGCCAGAAAAGAGTCTTGATGACCCACAAGTATAGGGGATCTATCGTAGTCCTTTCGATAAGTAAGAGTGTCGAACCCAACGAGGAGCAGAAGGAAATGATAAGCGGTTTTCAGCAAGGTATTCTCTGCAAGCACTGAAATTATAGGTAACAGATAGTTTTGTGATAAGATAATTTGTAACGAGCAACAAGTAACAAAAGTAAATAAAGTGCAGCAAGGTGGCCCAATCCTTTTTGTAGCAAAGGACAAGCCTGGACAAACTCTTATATAGAGAAAAGCGCTCCCGAGGACACATGGGAATTATCGTCAAGCTAGTTTTCATCACGTTCATATGATTCGCGTTCGGTACTTTGATAATTTGATATGTGGGTGGACCGGTGCTTGGGTGCTGCCCTTACTTGGACAAGCATCCCACTTATGATTAACTCCTATTGCAAGCATCCGCAACTACAAAAGAAGTATTAAGGTAAACCTAACCATAGCATGAAACATATGGATCCAAATCAGCCCCTTACGAAGCAACGCATAAACTAGGGTTTAAGCTTCTGTCACTCTAGCAACCCATCATCTACTTATTACTTCCCAATGCCTTCCTCTAGGCCCAAATAATGGTGAAGTGTCATGTAGTCGACGTTCACATAACACCACTAGAGGAGAGACAACATACATCTCATCAAAATATCGAACGAATACCAAATTCACATGACTACTAATAGCAAGACTTCTCCCATGTCCTCAGGAACAAACGTAACTACTCACAAAGCATATTCATGTTCATAATCATAGGAGTATTAATATGCATAAAGGATCTGAACATATGATCTTCCACCAAATAAACCAACTAGCATCAACTACAAGGAGTAATCAACACTACTGGCAACCTACAGGTACCAATCCCAGACTTAGAGACAAGAATTGGATACAAGAGATGAACTAGGGTTTGAGAGGAGATGGTGCTGGTGAAGATGTTGATGGAGATTGGCCCCCTCCCAATGAGAGGAGCGTTGGTGATCACGATGGCGATGATTTCCCCCTCCCGGAGGGAAGTGTCCCCGGCAGAACAGCTCCGCCGGAGCCCTAGATTGGTTCCGCCAAGGTTCCGCCTCGTGGCGGCGGAGTCTCGTCCCAAAAGCTTGCTTATGATTTTTCTTCGGACGAAAGACTTCATATAGCAGAAGATGGGCACCAGAGGGCCAACAGGGGGCCCACGAGGCAGGGGCGCGCGCTCACGGGGTAGGGCGCGCCCCCACCCTCTTGGCCAGGGTGTGGGCCCCCTCTGGTATTTCTTCCGCTCAGTATTTTTTATTATTTCTAGAAATAACTTCCATGGAGTTTCAGGACTTTTGGAGTTGTGCAGAATAGGTCTCTAATATTTGCTCCTTTTCCAGCTCGGAATTCCAGCTGCCGACATTCTCCCTCCTTATGTAAACCTTGTAAAATAAGAGAGAATAGGCATAAGTATTGTGACATAATGTGTAATAACAGCCCATAATGCAATAAATATCGATATAAAAGCATGATGCAAAATGGACGTATCATAATGCAAGAGGTCAGATGCAAAATATCTGCGACCAATACAACCTTGCCAAGTTAGAGAATGCACCTTGATGGGTGAATAAGATAGGCCATCCTCCACCATGCCAAGTTTGTTAGCCAGTGGATTGTTCCGCAATATTCCTCTCATGCGCCCATTCTCATATTCATTTTGATAATGTTCAATACCTGACATGCATGAAAACATAAAAACAAGTGAGATTATCTTTGTAATGCAAAAGTGATTCTAATCCAATACTTCCTCCCTGTAAACCCCTTTGTGCTATCTCTGCAATTCTTCTAAGAGGTGCCATGCATGCTGTAATTTGGTGTGTGCATTAATATAATGTGGCCTACTACTCAAAATATGAGAGCTCCAGAAGTGATGATATTTCACAGATGACAACTTCAACATATAGTAAAGAAGAACAAGTCGACCTGACCTGACAGATTCAAAATATACTAAGGGAGAATAACTCGGCCTGACCAGTCGACCGCAAGAGAAGAGGATTGAGGGAGTCCTAGACTAAGGGGTCCTCGGGCGTCCGGCCTGTTATCCATGGGCCGGACTGACGGGTTGTGAAGACACGAAGGCCAAAGACTGTACCCGTGTCCGGATAGGACTCTCCTTGGCGTGGAAGGCAAGCTTGGCGACCAGCTATGAAGATTCCTTCTTATGTAACCGACTCTATGTAACCCTAGATCTCCCCCGGGTGTCTATATAAACCGGAGGGTTTAGTCCGGAAAGGATATACTCATTACCATAGTCATACAGGCTAGGCTTCTAGGGTTTAGCCATTACGATCTCGTGGTAGATCACCTCTTGTAATACTCATATTCATCAAGATCAATCAAGCAGGAAGTAGGGTATTACCTCCATAGAGAGGGTCCGAACCTGGGTAAACATCGTGTCCCCTGTCTCCTGTAACCATCGACCATAGACGCACAGTTCGTGACACCCTACCCGAGATCCGCCGGTTTTGACACCGACATTGGTGCTTTCATGGAGTTCCACTGTGCCGTCGACGAAATGTTCGATGGCCCCTTCGATCGTCGATAGTGACGCTATCCAAGGTGAAACCTTCCTCCCCGGATAGATCTTCGTATTCGGCGGCTTCGTACTGCGGGCCAACTCGCTTGGCCATCTGGAGCAAATCGATAGCTACGCCCCTGGCCACCAGATCATATTCGAAAGCTTGAACTACGTCGTGGATATCCGTGGAGACCTGATCTTCAACGGATTTGAGACCATAGCGATCGCCCCCCTCGCTCCGATGAACATGACTTAAATCTGTCATCGGACCATATTCAGGAGATGGTTCCTGTAACTGCTACGGCCTTAGATCCGGAGCAGATCGCGCCATCCGAAGCCACAGAGTCCGCGGCGTTGGAGCCGCACACACACTCAACACCTGGGAATATCTGCGTCAACGGAATTCTGGACTCGTTTCCGGCTATAAGTTCCGATCCGCGTACGCCTGCGGACACCGAGCTGGATCGGTCATCGATCTTCGAGTTCAGTGCCGCAGACGTCTTCCAACACTCGCCCTTGGGAAATGTGCTAAATTCATTAAAAACCCTATCCTTGGCGGGGGACTCACAGCCGAACTATGTCCGGTTCGAACTAGAGGCTGATGATGGAGAATTTCGCTTCCCACCCGCCACCCACTTCATAGCCAGTGTCGAGGACTTAACCGGCGTGCTTGATTATGGCTCCGAAGACATCGACGGTATGGACGACGATGCCGACAAGGAGCAAGGCCAAGACCCGCCATTCACTGGACGTTGGACGGCCACCTCTTCGTACGATGTGTACATGGTTGACACACCTAAAAAAGCTAGCGACGATGACAAAGAAGATCCAGTTGCGAATAAACCTTCTGAGACACAGTCCAAGCGCCGGCGCCCTAAACGCCGTTCTAAGTCACGTCGCTCAAAAGATAGCAACACTGGCACCGAAGAAAATAGTACTCCAGACGACGCCGAAAACAATGAAGACCCTGTTGGAGTAACATCCGAACAGGAGGAAGAAGACAACGGGCAAGTTAACCCTGATAAACAGGCCATGCCCAACGACCCGGATGACGATAGTTGTCGTCCACTCTCCGAGGATGAGGAGAGCCCCGGCAACGAGGATTTCATCATGCCTGAGGCACCCCTCGAGCAGGAGCGCTTCAAGCGCCAGCTAATAGCTACTGCAAGAAGCCTGAAGAAGAAGAAGAAGCAGCTTCAAGTTGATCAAGACCTACTCATTGATAGATGGACAGATGTCCTGGTAGCCAAAGAATACGGCCTCAAGCGTCCAGCCAAGAGTTACCCGAAGCGCAGACTGCTACCTCAGTTCGATGAGGAGGCGCCGGAGCCCATACCTCCCTCGCGCAATGCGGAACGACCACCACGTGGTTGGGATAGTGCGGCGGACCGACCACCCCGCGGTCGGGATAAAACGGCAACTCCGGCCGAACAGCAGCCCGCCCCACCGCCTCGTAAAAATAGAGACAAAACAGCTCGGGACTATACATACGACCTTCAGCAGGACCTAGACAGTAGAGCAGGACACACCAGATCAATCTACGAATCGCGAGGACACTTTTCGACTCGCGATGACGGCTACCTATTCGGACGTGACAAACCTAGTCACGTCCGGGCCGATAACCGCAAGCGGACTTCATCGGAGGTGCGCCGCGACGTGGCCCGATATAGAGGCGCCGCACACCCTCTTTGCTTCACAGATGAAGTAATGGATCATGAATTCCCCGAGGGGTTCAAGCCCATCAATATTGAATCATACGACGGAACAACCGATCCCGCAGTATGGATCGAGGATTTTATTCTCCACATCCATATGGCCCGAGGAGACGATCTCCACGCCATCAAATACCTCCCACTAAAACTAAAAGGGCCAGCTACACACTGGTTAAATAGCCTGCCTGAAAATTCCATCGGCAGCTGGGAGGACTTGGAAGAAGCTTTTCTTGACAACTTCCAAGGTACTTATGTTCGGCCACCAGACGCCAATGACTTAAGTCATATAGTTCAACAACCTGAGAATCAGCCAGAAAATTCTGGTCTAGGTTCCTAACCAAAAAGAACCAGATCGTTGACAGTACGGATGCCGAAGCCCTAGCGGCCTTCAAACACAGCATCCGTGATGAATGGCTCGCCCGCCACCGCGGCCAAGAAAAGCCAAATCCATGGCAGCCCTCACGGCACTCATGACCCGCTTTTGCGCGGGTGAGGACAGCTGGCTGGCTCGTAGCAAAAACACAGCCAGCAAGGCAGGCCCCTCCGAGGCCAAAAACAGCACCAGCAAGCTCCGGCACAATAGACACAAACACCGAAGCAATGGCGATAACACCGATGACACTACAGTTAACGCCGGATTCAGCGGCTCCAAGTCCGGCCAGCGGAAGAAGCCTTATAAAAGGAACAGCGAGGGACCATCCAGCTTGGACAGCATACTCGATCGTCCGTGCCAGGTACATGGCACCCCAGACAAACAAGCCAATCATACCAACAGAGATTGTCGGGTTTTCAGGCAAGCCAGCAAGTCAAATGCCGAGAGCAAGGAAATGGGATCACAGAGCGAGGACGACGACGCAGAGCCCCGGCAGCCGAACACTGGGGGGCAGAAGAAATTTCCCCCTTAAGTCAAAACGGTGAACATGATATATGCTACACACATCCCCAAAAGGGAGCACAGGTGCGCACTCAGGGACGTCCATGCGGTAGAGCCAGTCATTCCAAAATTCAATTTGTGGTCGTCATTCCCGATTACCTTTGATCGTCGAGATCATCCGACTAGTATCCGTCATGGCGGTTCGGCCGCACTGGTCCTTGACCCAATCATTGACGGATTTCACCTAACACGAGTCCTAATGGATGGTGGTAGCAGCCTCAACCTGCTCTATCAGGATACAGTGCGCAAAATGGGCATTAATCCCGCACGAACCAAGCCCACAAAGACTACCTTTAAAGGAGTCATACCAGGCGTAGAGGCCCGTTGTACGGGCTCAATCACGCTGGAGGTGGTGTTCGGTTCCCCGGACAACTTCCGAAGCGAAGAGCTAATCTTCGATATCGTCCCCTTCTGCAGGGGCTACCACGCACTGCTCGGACGAACCGCGTTTGCTAGATTCAACGTGGTGCCACAGTATGTTTATCTCAAGCTCAAGATGCCTGGTCCACGCGGCGTCATAACAGTCAATGGAAACACAGAATGCTCCCTTCGTACAGAGGAGCACACAGCCACCCTAGCGGCAGAGGTACAGAGCGGCCTTCTCAAGCAGAACCATAATCCGGCTGTCGAGCCCCTGGACATCGTAGAGAGGGCCCGGACTACACTGCAACAGGACAGCTCGGCTTTTCAAGAGCTCAATTAGCAATTCGGCCTCCGTCCCAGCCCCGAAGAGGGAGTGGCATTCGTACCACGCGTACATGACCACGCGCCCAGAATCCCGTGAGTATGGACGCGATCCACAGTGCGGCTCGACCGACCCCAGGATTCGCGTACCTTCGTTTTTTCTTTTTCATTTTAGGTTCTTTTTCTCTTTTCGAGGTTTTTTCTGACAACCCGTTTGTCGGACACACCAAGGAGGCAAGGAGCTTTGGCATACAAGGGAATCCCCAGGTGGCCTCTGCTAATGATTCCTATACCTGTTTTACATACCCGCACGCAGCTCGCACTTGGTCTTGGCATGTTAAATAGCCTTTCTTGCTTATCGTATTACATATACAAGTACACCTCGACGTATTAACCGCATTACAAATAAAGGGTAGCGTCAGCTTATTACTTAATTTTCCCTTTTTTCCTTTGTATTTATTACGCATTGTAGACGTACACTCTGGTATGTATTACTGCGCCAGGGGCTTCATCACGCCCCGCATTACGGCAAACAAAAGTCCGAACACTTTTACAGTACAGTTTGGCACCCCGAACTTATAGCATTATATGCATCGGCTCCGAATCATGTATTTGGTCAATAGTTGGGTTGCCCGGCTCCTGTGCTTACTACCTTACGTTCCGCTATATCGGCTAGGGTAGTAAAGGGAGAACTACTGCGATTGTGTCCCGGTTCTTCCAGACGAGCACCTCAGTAGAGAAAGCCGAAAACTGACTGTCATGATGCGGCGAGAGCTGGTCAGCTGTTCGAGAGGTCTCAAATCCCTAGAGATTTTTTTCCGCTTTATGCGAGGAATCGGTTTTTATCTGGTTAGGCGTGTATAGCGCCCCTAGTTTGGCCTTCTGAACACCAGGGGCTTCGCCGAAATTTTCATTGTCAAACTCCTATGGCTAAGTGAGGGTAATAAAGGCTGTATAGTCTGATTGCCTTGTTCGTTGCGCTAAACACCTCCTTTAAGGGCCAGAATGTGGAGTAAAGAGTGTTTAGATTTATCCTGAACACCCCCGTACTATCTACGTGGGGGCAGAAGCCGACGGCTGGTCAACCCTCGAATTTTAATAAACGGCCGCACAGGAGGTAAAATTTCATTACAAGCATCATATTACATACCGATCTTGTTTCATATTACAGGACAACCCGAATGTTTTCACGGGAATATCACGTCCCTCGCACATTACTCCGCCACAAGGCGGGATCCCTCCAGGACTCCGTCAAAACACAGCTCGGGTCAACGATGCTCCTTGCCCTCAGGTGGCCCCTCGGTCATCAACTTCTTGGCATCCATCTTCGCCCAGTGTGTCTTGACGCGCGCGAATGCCATCCGTACACCTTCAATACAGACCGATCACTTCACAGCTTCGTGCCGCAGGCAGGCACTCACAAGCTGCTTCACAAGTCCAAAGTAGCTACTGGGTATGGGCTCAGCAGGCCACAGCCGGACTATTAGGTCCTTCATGGCTAGCTCGGCCGACCGGTGCAGCTCGACCAGCTGTTTCAGCTGGTCGCTAAAGGGCACCGGATGTGCTGGTCTAAGATATTGAGAACAGAATAGCTTCTCCGTAGACATCGCCTCTTCGGCCCGATAAAACTCTGCAGCATCGGATATGCTGCGCGGCAGATCCGTAAACGCCCCTGGAAAACCCAAATTAGGGTAAGTACAAGGAATGTTTCCTTCGCATATTTGCTTTGCATAGCGAAAGACTTACCCGCTGCAATCTTCTCGGCCACCTGAATCTCCTAGAGAGTGCTCTGGGCTTCGGCTCGGGCATCTTGCGCGCTCTGGCGGGCCTTCACAAGTTCGGACTCTTGCGTCCTAAAATCACGCTCCAAGGACTCGAGCTTCTCGACGGCGTCCTGGAGCTCTTGCTGGGCCTTGTTAACCAGGGCCTCGTGCTTCTCAGGCACGGCGCGTTCCTTGGCCGCTTTGTCCTCGGCCTCGGCTAACGCCTTCTTGAGGGCCGCCACCTCGGTCGTGGCCCCTAATAAAGTTCACGACACTTTAGCCCGCACGGACCATTCATCCTTATTAAATGTACACGCAGGTTACTGCATAACTTGGCTATCCTCCAGCTGCTTCTTCACGAGGCCGGGCTCTTCCTCGGCCCGCTCTAGTTTCTGCTTCAGTCCGGAGACCTCCGCAGTATGAGCGGTAGCAGCCCGCAGTGAGGCCTGCTTATTCACATAGACACCTTATGTTAGACTCCTGTGAAGATTATTTTTGATCCTTGTTTGGCTTCTTCTTTCCGAACACCGAACAGAGCATCAGGGGCTACTGCCTACACTGTCATATTCTTCTTACAATTACATTACTCACCTCAAAGCCTGTTAGAAGGCTAGCGCAAGCTTCGGTCAGTCCATTTTTGGCGGACTGAACCTTTTCGATCACCGTACCCATATGGGCACGGTGCTCATCCACAATGGAGGCGCATTGCAGCGCTTCCAGTAGATGATCCGGTGCCTCTGGTTGGACAGAGGTCACCGGCGGCACACCCCCTCTCTTCGGGGAAGGCCGTTCGCCGGACTCCGGAGCCGTATAGGTCTTCGGAATAGAATCCGGCTGGGGGTCGAATAGAACTCGGCTTGCATCATCCATCTCCGTAGGGGCTTTTTCCCCCATATGTCCGGCGGCCCGGGAGTCATCCTGGGGCGCCACCCTGACAATCTCCGGAGCCTTCCCCCGGTCTGAGGAGGTCCTTTGGGACAGCTCCTCGTCATCACCCTTGGCCGAGGGAGAGTAAGTAGGCGGCGGTGACATGCTGGCCCTCTCCTTTGGGTCCAGCGAACCTTCTGATGAAGATCGCGGAGAACTGTCCCGGGCCGGACTGCAATAACATAATTCAAACATATCAATATTACAAGGTGGAAAGGCCAGACGTTCGGGCATGCATAAAGATTTTGATACTTAGGATGCGGCCCGAGGCTTGGTCCGGGGAGGACGCTCCGGACTGTTATCAACATCCCACGCGAAGCTATCCGCGAGGGAGCCTTTCCCCCTCTTGGGCGCCTTCGCCTCCAGATTCATGGAGGCCGCTCTCTTCTTCCACCCCACCTCGGGTGGGGAGTCATCTTCCTCTTCCTCCTCCTCGTCATCATCCTCAGCGGACGAAGAGCGAGTCTCGTCTTCGGACATCACGTCCGGAGCGCCTTTTCGGCGAGGGCCCCTCCGGGCCCCTTTGGCCGCTTTCTTGGCCGTCTTCTCCGGCACCTCATAAGGTGCTGGAAACAGCATTTTCGTCAGTAATGGGAATTCTGGGTCTTCGGGCAGCGGAGCCGGGTAGTTAATCCTCCCTGCTACCATGGATAGGAAGGCTTAGGCTTTTTCCTCAAAATATGCTAGTAAAGGGTATGCCTTGAAAACATGAAAGAACTTACCGAATTAGCCTGGCGTTTTAAGCTGAGCCCGCGATCCTCGGTCGTGGACGGTGGTGTCTCGCCGGCCTTGAAAAGCACTTTCCAGATGTCTTCGTGCATCGTGCCGAAGAGCTCTAGTAGTGTCTGGTGCTTGGCTGGATCGTACTCCCATAGATAGCAAGTCCGGCGTTGGCACGGAAGGACCCGACGAATGAGCATGACCTGGATCACGTTGACGAGCTTGATTTTCCTGTCTATCATGTTCTGGACACACGTCTGGAGCCCAGTCAGCTCGTTCGAGGGACCCCAGGTTAGGCCCTCTCTTGCCAGGAGGTGAGCCGCATCGGGATTCCGGATCGAAATTCGGGGGCCGCCGCCCAGTTAGTGTCGCGCGGCTCGGTGATGTAGAACCACCCCGATTGCCACCCCTTCACCATCTCCACAAAGGAGCCTTCGTGCCAGGTAACATTTGGCATCTTGCCCACCATGGCGCCTCTGCACTCTGCTTGTTGGCCGCTCACCACCTTCGGCTTCACATTGAAGGTCTTCAGCCATAGGCCGAAATGAGGTGGGATGCGGAGAAAGGCCTCGCACACGACAATGAATGTCGTGATGTTGAGAATAAAGTTGGGGCTAGGTCATGAAAGTCTAGCCCGTAGTAAAACATCAGTCCGCGGACGAACGGGTGGAGAGGGAATCCCAGCCCGCGAACAAAATGTGCGAGAAACACAACCCTCTCATGGGGCTCTGGAGTGGGGACGATCTGTCCTTTGACCGGGAGTCGGTGAGATATCTCCTTGGCCAAGTATCCGGTCTCCGGGAGCTCCTTGATGTCCTTCTTCTTAACGGAAGAGGCCATCCACTTGCCTCCAGCTCTGGATCCGGACATGTTTGGAGTGCTTTCTTGAACGAGGAAAAGCTAAAGCTTGGGCGCTGAATCTCAAGGACGGAAGGGCTGAGGGAGAAAAAGGGTGTGGGTGGAAAAAGGGAATCCTTATCCCCTTATAAAGGCCGCGAATGTCAAGCGCCACCCCACTCGCCCTAAAAGCTCGCCTATTCCCAAAAGCCTGTGTAAACGGCATGGTTGGGTTACACATACCGGTATTGATGAGAATCCCGTAATAAGGGGCACGATCTCTGCTTTGACAAGACGTGCCAATGGCAACCGCGTCTCGGAACGTGGAGGGGCGGACACGAAACGGTTCGGAATTTTGACTGGTCGGACATGATGTCATGCTACAAAAATTTGTCAGCGGATTGGACTCGTGTAGAATTATATTCTCTCGGTGGTTGTGTATGGTGTGTGTGACAGGTCCGGATACTATCATCACGTTCGAAGACTATCTTGGAGTTCGGAAAGAAGGGAACCCTCCTTGCAATGCCGAAGACAATCTGCACGCCGGACTCCTCGTCATTGAAGCTAGGTTCAGGGGCTACTGAGGGAGTCCTGGACTAAGGGGTCCTCGGGCGTCTGGCCTGTTATCCATGGGCCGAACTGATGGGCTGTGAAGACACGAAGGCCGAAGACTGTACCCGTGTCCGGATAGGACTCTCCTTGGTGTGGAAGGCAAGCTTGGCGACCAACTATGAAGATTCCTTCTTATGTAACCGACTCTATGTAACCCTAGATTGCCCCCTGGTGTCTATATAAACCGGAGGGTTTAGGCTGGAAAGGATATACTCATTACCATAGTCATACAGGCTAGGCTTCTAGGGTTTAGCCATTACGATCTCGTGGTAGATCAACTCTGGTAATACTCATATTCATCAAGATCAATCAAGCAGGAAGTAGGGTATTACCTCCATAGAGAGGGCCCGAACCTGGGTAAACATCGTGTCCCCTGTCTCCTGTAACCATCGACCTTAGACGCACAGTTTGGGATCCCCTACCCGAGATCCGCTGGTTTTGACACCGACAAGGATCATCTTAAAGAAGAGCAGAAGAGCAAGCAGATTGAAGATATTACAAGTCTTTATATACAATGTCGGTTGGCCACCCATGATGAACCAGAGCGCACAGAGAAATACTATTCCTTACGATCTCTCCATATGTGGCTCACATGCATTTCGAAACTAAAGTAGGAACATTTAGCTGACCAATTAAACATCTCTCAGTTCTACTAATATCAGCATAATATCAGATTTGAATTTGTACAACTAAGCTTGTTTAGCTCGATGGGTGGAGCAGTGCTATTACGACACGAACCACGTAGGCTGATCGTGGTCATCATAAAATGGGGAAACCGTAAGCATCATGAGTATAGTGTTGACTGTGGCAGTGGGTGGCAGATCTGAAGCTGCAAACCGCACAAAGGGTAGTTAGCAACTGATGTTTGCTTTGAAATAACAACTAAGATTTGGTATGGACAAGAAAGTACAGTCAACAAGTGACAAAGAAATGCAATTCTGCTGTCTCTCTATATGTCGCGACATGCATTTGGAAACTCAAGTGGGACCTTTAGCTAACCAATTAAATGTGTCTGTTAACTAATATCAGTATCATATCACAATCATATTTGAACAACTAAGCTTTGGAATTTTGAGTGTTGTGTTGTTTAGCTTGAAGGGTGGAGTAATGCTAGTACGACAGAAAGCACCTACGCAGATCATAGTAGAGTAGATAAAAGGGGAAAACCCTAAGCATCAAGAGTAAAATCAGGAAAGTGGAACTAGCTGGACCAGTTGGTGGCGCACATGCTTTTTGAAACGAATATAGGAACATTAGATGACCAATTAAACATTCTCTGTTTTAGTAATATGAGCACCATATCAAATTCGTATTTCAACACGTAAGCTTTGGAATTATGAGTGGCATGTTGTTTTGCTTGATGGGTTAAGGTCTTGAGGAGCAGTGCTAGCACGACACGAAGCAGTGAAGCACCTACGGTGATGGTAGTGAATATAAAGGGGGAAACCATAAGCTTTACGAGTATAGTGACCGTGACATGGCGGATCTGAAGGTGCAAACCAGACAAAGCTACTTCGCAACCAATGTTTGCATTCAACTAGCCACTACGATTTGGTACGAACAAGAAAAGTACAGTAAACAATTTAAGATCTATTTTCCGGCTGAGATCAATAACTTAAGCACATATGGAAGAGTACCACCTTTCTTGCGACGCCGTGTAGGCCCCTGCTGATACGTTGAGGGTGCTGCGGGTGCGATGGCTGTCGGCGGCGGGGAAGAAGACTTTAGATGGCAGACGGCTGGGTCGGGGGATAAATCCTGTTGCCGTGGACGAGGCGGTCGTAGGAGCGGCAACGGCAAGGTGGACGACGGCGCCGATGAAGCGAGACGACACGATGAAAGGATCCTGGTTCGGCGCCGTGGATGAGAGACGTCCATCTCTTGCAGTGGACGACGGGGTAGGGGTAGCGGCTCCGGAAAGGTGGAGGATGGAGTGGCGGACGGAGGAGGCTAGCCGCAGTGGGGAGGTTGTCGTGGCACCGACGGTGTATGAATGGGGAAATGGAGGGGGAGCGGGATCTCAAACTTTGGGACGCGCTTGTCTGAAATGTGGGAAAGTTACGAACTTATCCCCCGTTCAAAATTTCGGACATCACGTCGGTTGGGGATAGGACGGTAATCTCGCATCTCCTAAATATTTGTCGGTAACGATTTCGTACGAGGAGAGGGTGTTTTGCCGCCCACAGTTGGCACCCACGGTGTATGAACGGGGCTGACAGGTAGGGCGGTTGTGTCACGTCTGAGGGAAGTTACACATCTGCCCCTATTTAAAATATTAGCCTACATCGATTTCGGATGAGCAGAGTTTGTTTTGTCGCATCGTGGATGAATGGGGAAATGGAGGGAGAGACACATGTCTTTCAGACGAGCTTGAATCAAATGTGTTTTGCAGCCCACGTTTGGCGCCCACCGTGTCTGAATGGGCTCAGAGGCCGTCGTGTCATGTCTGATTGAAGTTACTAGTCTACCCCTATCAACAGCAGTGTAAATCTGGTCGATAGGGATGTCAAGTGTCAGGGGTAGACAGTAATTTCCATCTCGCAAACACTTGCTTCGAGCAGCCCACAAATGATAGTGAGTGTTTAGCCTCTTCATTCAAAACTTGGGAGAATTAGCATTCACGTTTGCCCTGGGCCCTGGCAACTAAATCCAAATCCAATTTTTATGCGATTACGAATATCCACAGATAATTCTACGTTTTGTTATTTATTTCTTCAAAACCACAACAAAGATTTATTCCACCTTTATATATGATTATGATTTAGAAATGCCATGATCTTTGAATTCAGTAGGTTGGATACACTTTGAGTCAAACAGTTATTTCATCCAATACAATATGCTCACACGAAAAACAGTTCACCTTATGTCAATCATACAAGTATTGAGGATTACCTCGCCTAAGAAATTCGGATCATTACAACACATGGACAACATAGGAGGTCTTACAACATAATCCATTCAGAGACATGACACAACATGCAAGTACAATAATCTAATGACAATTTCAACTGCTATCTAAAGAAGAACTGGGATTACCCTGGGCTTCAGATAGCAGAAGCAGTAGGACCTCCTCCATCTTCAAATGCAACATTCTTACTTCCTCCAATTCTTGGGTTGCTTGCATAATGCGTGCAGCTAATTGCATAATTTCCAGCTTCAAGATCGAGATTACCTCATTCATGGCAGCCACACCATCTCTTTCTGCCTCTAGTAGAGCCTCAAGAACTATAATATATGTGCTCAGACTGCTCTCCAGCAGTGTTGCCTCTGAACTGCTACCATCTAGTAACATGGATGTCACACTACTTCCACAAATAGATTCTGGGGTTGTACATTGTGTCCTAGTGTGAACGGCATCCTGAAAGGTTTCCGCTGGACATAAGTAAGAGATAGTTATCGCATGATCCAGGCAGTAAGCTTACATGGTAAACGACATACGAATTATTGCCAAGCATGGCAAGCTATATTTAAATGGTTCGAAACAGCATCAGCCGAAAAGAAATTAAAATGGTAAGATGAAACTAGGGATGTAAGTGGCAAGTAAACAACATCCGCCAGTCCCAACTAGTTAGTTTTTGCTAGCTCCCTGGTTCATTTTCCTCAAAAAGCAAAAACTCTTTTGAACTATCATACCACTAGTGGACTTTAATCGGGATTAAACGGGACCCAATTGACATCCCTAGTTGAAAGGGAGTGTACCACAGCTATATTTAAGTTGCCAAGGCATCTAAGCAGTTGAAATAATCTGAGAAAGCACTTAACAGTGTGGCCTCATATAAACTATGAAGACAGTCTTGTGATGAAGTTCAGAGGAAAAGTTAAGGACTCAAATGAACTAGGCATGCATTTCTTTACGATAGTACAGCAGGCACTGCTGACATATTGGCCAACTCAGGTATAGCGTAACAAGTAATAAACAAGCATTCGAATCAAGCAATACAGCAAAGCAGACAACTGAACTATTTGTTATTCTGTAGGATTACAGGTTGAGGGCACAAGCCAAGAAAGCAGCCCACACGCATTACATTTCACATGTACTAAAACACACTGGCTTACCATATGTTGCTGTGAAGCCTCGCTGCTGCTGCAATGTTCTTTGAAGATATCATCAGCATCTGTGGTTGCAAATCTACTTGTTGTAGTTTATTCTGCACCCTTTATTTAGGTAAAATTAATTTTAATCGCATGCACTGGTTCGAATTGATCATCAATGGTTCATCTAAACTAATGAAAGAAGGGTGTGTGCATACACGACAATATATCTGCTTCCCTCTATTTTTATGCTTGTTCGAGGTGCCAGCCCCAAAAGAACAAATATTTTGCTTGATGGGGTTGGCAGCTCCATAATTAATAGAAGCATCAAATTATTCATGCAACTTGGGAAGATCAAGAACACACAAAAGAGTAATGAACATAGGCTCGGAGCAGTGATGTAATAGCTAGCATCAGAAAATGTAGGGTAAAACGAACAAAAACCAGCGGAACCACATGCTAGTTTGCTGATGTATAATTAAGCGTAGAGAACATGAAGCAGTCTGATGGAATCAACAGGTGGCATCAGAACAACACCATTATCATAAATATAGCATGCAAGAAGTAAAATAGTAGGCAGTGATATCTAGGAAGTACAGTAATACTTAGGACAAAACTAAAGCATATTAACTATATTTGCACTGGTATGTAATTTAGCACATGTAACATGTTCACTGCCAGAAGTATGGCCCTACAGGTGCAAGCAGAATAACGCGTCTCATGAAAAACTGAATGATGCCCTGAAGAAATTCAAAGGCGCGGTGCTTATGCTAAGAAAGTGAACGTAGGCGCCGGCCGTTGGATAATAGTACCTGATTCTCGGCAGCGTATGGGTATCGTTGGCATACTTGATAGCTAAGGATCGTCGATGGTGCTTGTGTTGCAGTTGAGTATGGGCCGGCTGTCACCGTCGCTGAAGTGGCTCCGGTGCTACGGTTGCGGCGCCTGTCGACATACAAGAAAGCTCATCTGTGGTAAGTGAACAGTTGCACGATAAAGAGGAAAACCGAAGGAGTACAGATCGAAATAACCTGATGAGGTTGCGGCGTCGGTAAAGCAGGGCCGGTGGACTTGAATATGGTGTCCGTGGAGCGGGTCCAGTGCAGTGGACGAAGGCTTCGGCAGGCGCGTTGTACAGTGCTTTCGGTGAGGCGGATCTGTTGCGGCGGACGAGGGCTTGTATGAAGGGCCAGCGAAGGGACGGACGAGGGAGTCAGTGAAGGGCCTACACTGTGGTGGACGAGGGCGCCGGTTAAGCAGATCCGGTGCGGTGGACCATGATGGCGGTCAAGGAGATCCGAAGCGGTGGACAAGCCAGTCGCTGAAGCGGCTCCGGTAAAGTGGTGAGTTGGCAGTTGGGGGTTCCAAGGTGCGGAAGGTAGATCCGTCGGGGTGTGAGGTCCACCGCTGCGGTGGAGGACTAGATTCGGCGGCTTGCCGTGGTTGGGGGGTCGGGGAGGGGAAGGGGAGGGGCTCTGGGGAATAATGTTGGGGGCAAAGAGGGGAAAACAATGGAGTTACCAAAACAGCCCTTTTCCGTTCATGTGGCAGGGGTAAAACAGGAATATCGCAGGGCTAAACTTTCGGGCGCAAGATATTTCGATGTGAGCGGGAAGTTTGAAAGCTTTTGGCGCCTGAAATTATATTCTGCTCTTGTACGTCCGACTATGATATCATGGCCGAGAATTTGTTTGTTTTGCACGCAAAAAAAGGGTGCAAGATTTGAAAATCAATGTCTCCAACTCGAAACTTAGATTGTCCATTCAATTCAAATATGGATCATTGAGCTACTACAAGCAAATACCATCATACGGTCCAATTCAAATGAAATTCCAAATGTGTTTATCCTAAATATGATGACAAAAGCAAAAATGTGTATGTGTATGAATAAAGTGGATGATTATAAAGTTTGAACATGCCTGTATGTGTATATCTCTAGGTTTGATATATGAATTTGAAATCAAGAAATCCCGGCTTAAAAATGTACCTCCGTTTAAATGAATTACAAAAGCTAATGACGGAGTCGAATTCCAAAATTCCAATCTTAGGTTTGTAATTCTGGTACATCAAGGTATATCACGCATGTTCAAAAGTATCTTTATCTCATAGTCCAAACTGTGAAACAAATTGATCAACCATGAGTGCACACACTATTGACCATGTATATCTCAATTACGCTAAAGTCCCTCAAATATAGACACCTCACTCTTTATCTGAAGCC